>NW_027210656.1:600000-780000 GCF_029030835.1 Brachyistius frenatus
GGGGGGAAATGTACTGGCAGAAAAAGGAAAATATTTTTTGAATTGATTACTATGGACACTAAAGTTCAACTTATCAACCCAGATGTTGAAGTATTTGTAAGAAGTATCTTCACATGAGTGTCATTGAGTGTTACGGCCATAAAGTATGTGGACGATCAATGGGAACGTGGTATTTTTAAAGTTTAAAATCAATCTTAATTCAACAAGAGACATCTGTTATTGGTTAAAAGCTGTGTATGAAAAATCCATTGCCAATTTTAATCATGGTTTCATAGTATAAACAATATGCACCAAAGTGTACCTTTGCTGGCTTTAATCCTACACTAAAAGCATGTATATGATTAGAAAATAAACTTGGTCCCCAAATAGAACCTTTACTGTTAGGAGGAATTATCATTATCAATGGACAATATGGGATGAATAAGAATATACAGTAAAACCTCTTTAAAGAGATCCAAAGTCATTTATCAGTGATACCTCAAGTCTCTGGAGCTGCTCTATGTCATTATGTTGAAGCTGTAGTTCAGACGTGCTGTTCAGGTCTCAGTCTTCACCTTCATCTTCTGCTCTTCAGCATCTTTTTCAGTGGCTGTCCTTCTCAAATCCACAACATCTAATCTGGACTCAGTATACAGACAGAAAAGCAAGGAAATCTTCTGGTATTAAACAGTGGAAGTAGCTGTAAAGTTTATCAAATCCAGCCAATTACTCACTGTACTGAATTCCATTAATGGAATGAGGTTAATAGGTTTTGTTAAATACTTGAATTTTCTCTCAATATGACTTTGAATTGTTTGTGTTTGAGCTTTAATCTATGTAAAGTGAAGTTTAGAGTTACTGATCAGTCGGCTAAAATACGGTAAATTAATTTGGAAAATGTACCTCCCTTTGATCCCGCTAATTTCCACAAATTAAACACTATGAGTGATTATGTTTTCTGATGATATTGTATAATAGTTTAATCTGTAACACAAAGCTTCACCCAACATTCAGACACTGGTTTGTTTGAGTTCCGTTAAAAATGAGATAATTCTTGGTATCACCCTTGTTTTGGATTTCTCCAGATTGTCTGCAATTATCCTCTGGAGTTGCACCTGAGTCTTGGAGGTACTCTACACTCCTCTGAGGGTGGTCACTTCTTTGCTCTGATTGTCCAGGTCTTGCTCACTAGCTGCCACTCTCTTTCCAACACCTGACAGTCATGCTTATAGCACAATTGTAAGGCAGGAGCTGCTATTTCACATTCAACAGAGCCATTTTACAAACCAGAAAAAGTCCAATCTATTGTAAATAATATCATAACAAATGAAAATACTCAAAGCTATGGCATTCCAGAAACATAATAATAAATCAATGTTTCAAATATTTTATTTGTGAAATGCCTCAAGGGCACATTGATGGAAATCGGAAAAATGGGCACCTGTAAACCAAAGTTTAAACAAACCAAAAAAAATGGCTTTGTGGAAAGTATTTGAGCTGACTATCCAAATGGCTTTAATTTCTAACTTGTTTGCACATTATTTTAAGATCTATATATAATACAGAAAAACACACGCATAGTCAGATATAATATAAATCCCTGCCTTTATGGTTGTTGGAACCCACTCTCTATCTCTTTGATTCTGTAGAAGTGAAACCAATATATTTATAAAACCATACCATAAACATATCTATCTACAGCAGGGTATGTGGCATCTCTAGTTGTGTGTCTTTTATTCAATAAATGATGAAAAAAAGGGTATGAGTATGGGTATTGAGACATCTGCTCTTCTAGTCTTTCAGCTGTAAGTGTTCCTTTCAAAGGTCTGAAAAAAATCCACTATGTGGAGTAGCGTATGCATATTCTAGTTGCATTTACTTTTCTCCAGCTCTCTCATCTTAATCTTGGCGACCACGTAGCTGCGCTCTCGGCTCGTCCACCTTCTTTGACATAAGAAGCACTTTCCTGTCTTCCCCTGTCACTTTGCTCTCCACGCTTCTCAACTCTCCCCTCTGCTCCACTATGGTCCACAGTTCGTGCACCATGTCTCTCTGAAATTTTAGCTCAGTCCAGATGGCTGTCATGGGTTGATCGGAAGAACAGCAAAAGTACCTGAGCCACTGAACCCCTTATTCCTGAGGAGCAAAACTGAGAAAGAATTATAATGTTATCAGAGCAGCCCGGGCAGCTCAGTTACTTGATATACAGGTGTCCAGCAGAAAATAAAAGTTTCAGGCCAACAAAATCACAAATAAAAGTATCAGCTGTATTATTGGGTATTATTCGATGGCCCTTTCATATACAGAAGCTACTGCCAGTCGCCATTTAGCTTAGCTTAGTACTGGCAACAAGGATAACGGCTAGCCCACCAGTGCCTCTAAGCTCACCAACTGACATGATAGGTCTGTATCTCATCTCATTTGTTTCTGTACAAAAATGTTTTTGCAAAAGGATGCACATTTTGTTGACAGAGCCACAAAACCTGTGCCCCCATGGTTTCAGGCGTTATGCTAAATTAAGCTAATCAGCAGCTGGCTTCATGCTGTATCATGAGAATGGTGTTGATTTTGCACAACATACGATTAAGACTCTTTTCTTCCAAAGGTTGTTTCTGTTTCAGGTCCTGGGCCTAAAAATTACATCCAGTTCAGCCTGTAAATTCAAGCCCTGTGTCAAGGTCTGGGAATATGTGGTGTGGTCCAGCCAGCTCTTGTCTAAACACAGCTTACAGGATACTTAACAGCGCTCGACTGTAACTAAATCCAGCTTATTGCCGGTGGTAAAGAATAGCTGATTATATACTTCATACCCTTTGTTTATTTGAGCGTGCAAATGTGATGTCATTTGATGTTTCCAGGACTCAATTTACCTGAACCAACTCCACCCTTAATACCATGTATTTTACCACCATTTCACTTGAGCTTTTAAAATAAAGTCTGCTATTTCCATAGAGCAGGTCAGTCTATATTCGTAAAGAACCAACACACTGGGCAATGATAACACACTGTAGACGGTTTTCAGCAGGTCAGCGGTCATGAGTTATTGCGCAAATCTGATAAACCTCATTCTTAAAAAATTAAAACAACTGTCTTGAATAATTCTTAAACACGTAGCACATTCTTAAGAGAAAGTTGATACATTTTGTCAGGACATAAACGAGTGTTTCTGGAACCAATTATATATATTAAAAAAAATGGTAAGGATAACAATAACCCAACAATTATACTTTGAGGTTTTCTGTCTTAAAAAATATGTATTTTTTTTTATAAAAGTATATATATATATATAAATTTTTTTTTTTTTTGTTATTTTTTTTTTAATAACATTGAGTGTTTTTTCCTGAACATGATCTCTTTACATTTATAAAGCTGGAGCTATCTACAAATATATTATCTTCAGTGCTGTTCACAGCGTGTTCATATACTCATGTATACAAGTTTTCTTTTGATTTATAAAATGGCATCATATCCTATGCTTTGTAAAATATCAGTCTGAAAACCCTTAAAACCTTAAAAGATATGTAGTGCAGTAAAAGAACAATATTTCCCTTCGAAATGCAAAGCGATAGATCTACACAGAAAGTGCCTCAAATTTGAACAGTACCTGAGCAAATGTATTCAGTAACTTTCCATCACTGCATATATGACAGACAAATGTGTTTTCATGACATCATTCCACTTCACATAAGACTTGATTTCAGCCCTAGAGGTGTAAATTATGATTCAAGGTTGGATTTCATCTGACCTTTTCCCAGTACCCCCGATCACTGACCTACTTTTTTTTTTCATAGGGCATATTTGCATAATTTAAAAGGGCTTTTCACATGTTTGGTAATAAAGGGGTACAAATATGCACCTCTAGTCCTTATTGATCTGTTTTAAAGTTCAATTTAAAGGTACACCAACGACGAATGTCCCAACACATAGAAATAAAAGATGTTGATTTTTGTTTTGTTTTTATTTCCCCAAGGTGAATATTCATTTTTCATTCCATTACGACATCTGGTGTCCTGCTGGTTTGCTTTTGGCTGTGACTGGTCAAGCACAGAGCGAATGACTGCAACTGCAGTGTAAACACTGACAGTGGCAGGTTAACAAAGGATTTTAACAAAAGTCGTGATGGTGTTATGGCAAAGACATCTGGCTGTGAAGGCTCCTGAGGTGAGATATAAAAGTTTTTCGACTTGCAGACGCATATTGCCAGACACTGATGGCAGGGGACAGGGACAGAAGTAGTAGGTGTGAGCTGCAGGTGTTGGAGTGATGACGCATATAGTAGGATGGAGCTGTTACTTCAACTTCTATAATAGTTTTAGTGTGACTGCATCCAACTTGAATGAAGCAGTATTTGCATAATGACTTCTAAATGTTATTTTCGGGCTTTGTTTTTTTACCTGTTTGTCTCACCAGATGGTTGGAGTTTACAGCATCATTCACGTAGTTTCAAATTAGTTGTCAATCACAGACACTAATTATCTTTTATATTCCTTATTCTCTGAGGGATTGCCTGAAATGTTCAGTGTTCTTTTCAGTCTCCCATGTGGAAAATGTATCACATCTGGTGTCTAGAAGGTTTAAACAAACTCAAAGACTGTTTTCAAATATTATTTGACCCAGGTCTCCGTCTTGGTTGTGGGAGCATGAAGCAGCATAGCTGATAGCTCATTATGGACAAAGTAGAGGTCAGGGTGAAAAACACTGCGCTCATCACCTGCGGGATGACAAATGAAGCCCTTCATGAGCCGCGGGAAGGGAGGGGACGAGAGAGAGAAAAGAAAGTCAGAGAAAGAGAGGGCACACAGGCAGACGAGAGGCGAGGGCCGAGATGGATACAAGCAAGAGGAACTAAAGACAGGAGTTTCTCTTATTATTGCCTTTTTCATCTTTCCTTTTTACACATTATGAAGTTTTTTGTTTTTGTTTTCAAAAAATGTACAAAGGAGTACCGAGTATCCCCCTGAGGTATGGTTTGTCTGTTTGATTAATGGAAGCATTCAACACAGGCAGTGAAACACTTAAAGGATCCGTGCTCATCAGAAAATTGATTATCTTTAACTAGAAAACAATGGAGAAAGAGGAACTGTAGTGCACCTGTTTTACTTCACAATCATTACCGGGTCCAGGAAAGCAATCACCCTGTTTTGTAAAACTCTGCTATTAATGGCTCTTATGAGTAAGAGTAAAACATCATTAAAAAGAAACACTCATTTCCTCCCTCAGAAGACTGATTACTGGCATCATACAACACAATAAAGCGTTAATATCGCAGAGCGATGGGTTGGGTTTTCTTTTTCTTTCGAACTTTGAAAGTTTGTGGTGACATTGAAAATAAGGCATCTAAAATTGTCAATCACTGTAAACTGTTTAGGGGATTAATTAGGTTGTTAGTTTGTAGCATATTTCAAAAATATCCAGTAGCCCATCCTTCTGTACTTCTTTACAGCTAACAATTAGAATCAGACTGCACTGTACTAGATTAAACCAACTCTTCATCTCACCACCTCATTAGATTCATCCTCTCTGTTAATGGGCCATATGATGAGCTATTGATCTACAGCAAGGTGTCTCGGGGAGTAAGAGAGAGGACGACGGACAAAACACTAAGAAAGGAAAACGAACTCCAAAATAGTGCAGGATATTGTTCCGTAACCCTATTTATTAAAAGATGTTTGCATTCAATACTCATAATTGAACATTCGTTAAGCTTCCAGTTACTTTTCACACACCTGTCCGGCTTTCTGTTCTCAGTTTGCACAAACATTTTGCTGCTAGAATTAGCATTTTGAAAACAAAAGGTTTTTGAATTCACCCTGGATCCTCTTCCCATTTAGGTTGCATAAAAAAATAATATTATACAAAGTATTCAACACTAACCTGGCTGTGTGAAAGTAAAGGTGAACAAATGTGAACAATTTATTTTAAATGAATCAATCATTAACCCTTCTAACATGAATGCTAGTTTGTCAACATGCCCTTTTCCTTTTGGCAAACAAATGGCGATTCATTTAACCTCCGACCACCTGAAGAAAAAGAAATACAATCAGATATCAGTTTGAAAACTGTCTCACTTGGTGAAACTCGTCTTCAGCTGTGAGATAATGGCTATTAGTGATGAGGTTTTTCATTTCCGGGAGAGAATCAGATAAATTAAGGGGCAGAATGAGTGATGACGGTAATTAGCAGGGAGTTGTCCTCTCTCAACCTCTGCTCTTCAACCTTCCTCCGACCTTTAAGGACTTTCTTCTCTGTCAGAGGCCAGTTCTGAATAAAAAATTAAAGGTTGTGGTTATTAATAGTAATTCAGACTTGTGTGATCTGTCAATCCTGGAGATGTTTTTTTTTTACCAGATTAATCAACCATGCAGTGATGTTTACATGTATCTTTCATCTACAAAGAGATGGGAACATGATAAGAAACTGTATTATGTGCAGCCTGTAATTATCACTGAATCTCATTGATTCCCTTCACATCCAGGTTGGCTGGACTCCCCGCAGATAGTTTATTGATAGAGATATCCAGACACCGATTTGATTCTAGTGGTTCAAACACAGCTCTGTTATATTTCCTACAGTTCTCCAGTTATTCACTGTGTACTTTGCCTGCTGCTCGGTAAGATTTGCAAGGCAGTAGAATTTGATCCCTCCCAGAACAAATTGAGATGTACTGTACTTGCAGCACTCAGCAGATGGGCTATCCACCAGCTCAGAGAAGCCATGTTGTGCTGACTAGACTTGAGAGCTCACCTCACCGCACACACCTACACAGTGGACCTTTAGTACTATGCGCTGCAGAGAAAAGCTGAAAAAGTGTGTGCCTTTTCGAGTGTGCTTTGTGTGTCTGCTGCTATGCTTTTGAGTTTAAAGGGGGCATACAAATTCACTGGATGGAAGTGTGGCTCTGCATTACCTTTATAAGGTATATGTGGGTACTAAATGCAAAAATCAGGATGCCCATATTTCAGAGGAGAAGTTTAAGAGATGACTGAGAAAAATGTAGGCACATAAACATCTCTGTGAGCCAGCCCGGGGCCTCAGAGTTCATCGGAAAGCCCTATCCCCCCTCACTCTGTCTAATACACAGATGCACACATATACACAGAAGGGCTCTTTACCAGTCTCCCTCCTTCTCCTTCTTTCTCCTACCTTCCCCACTCACCTTCTCCTGATTAGATTGACTAGCTGTGTTTTGGGCCCAGCAGCTCCAGGCTAGGGAGCCACTATGAAGGGGAATTGCCTTTAACCGAGATGAGGTTCGTCTCAGCTTGCTGTCGGCCCTAGTTTTATGCCACAGGGTATTCAGCGTGTATTGCAGCTCACCGCCTGTTTGTGTTATCCCTGGCCCCTGGCCAGGCGAGGCAGATCAGTTCTCTCAGGTTGACTCTATTCACCTTTTATTTGTATTGCGTGGCCCTTTTCAAATCCAGTGCAGAAACATCAGTCAGTGCCACAGAGTTTGGAGAGGGGACTGAGCCAAAATTAAATTGCTACAATCTACACTGATGGAAAATTTGAAATCAAAGCATCTGATGCAGGTTTGACATTGGGTTGTCCTAGAAGTCCTACTTGTGTGACCGTTATGGGCATCATGTTGAGGAATGGACGCACTTACAGAGCGAACACCACGGCAGTATATCAGTGGATTTATGCTTACAGTTGTCTCGCAAGCAGGCACCACTTCCTTTTTTTTTTTTCTTCACCCCCTGGCTTCTTTCCTTGGGATTCATATCAATTTGTCCTCATTTTGCTTCATCCTGTGTTAGTGGTGTGGAACGTGAGATGCAGACAAGGGACAAAAATATATGTGTGTGTGTGTGTGTGTGTGTGTGTGTGTGTGTGTGTGTGTGTGTGTGTGTGTGTGTGTGTGTGTGTGTGTGTGTGTGTGTGTGTGTGTGTGTGTGTGTCAGACAAAGTGGGAAGGAGAGGAGGGACTAAGGAGAAAGAAAGGGAAGAGAGAAATAGTGGCAGAGAAGGCAGGTGGAAGGAGGGGGGTAGTCTGGGTTTCTTTCCATGTCACAGGAAGAGTGTCTGGCCTGTAACGAAATGCCAACCAAATGAGGACGGATCAGGGGGCTGAGCGCGAGCCACTCCGAGCCCCCATTTCCGATCCCAAAAGACGGATGGGACTGCTCTTCTTGAGAAAATAAAGAAACACAGAAGCATGGATACACGCCTTCACATATACACAGGCCTCAAGGACAATGTTATATACTGCGTGCTACATACAAAGGCACGGAAATGGGAGAAAATAGATGGAGGCATGTCGATAAATTACCACAATCTTCAGAGAGTATACTTTATGTTCTCTGCGTTCAGAATTAAACTCTCCTATGAGAACATAAATACAGAGTCATTAGGCAGGAAATAAAAGCTCAGATGCTGATTCACTGGTGAAAACACACATATTGAAAACCACAAATGCCTCACTACTAACAGAAGATTGCCATGCTAATTTGCAATTGGCAAATCATCAACAATGCAGCCAGTTACCAGTACTTGTACCTAATAATTTTGCATGATGAAAGGTTATACATTTGTAACCGGAAATTTAATTTCAAATATTCGTTTGGCATCTCTGCACATTCAAAATGCCTCTTTGTTTGCTTGTCTTCTGAACAATTCACATCAAAAACACGACAAATTATTTCCTCCCAGTGTTATTTAACGACTGCGAGGAGTAACTTTATGGGCCGTGACTAAAACTCCTCTTATTATTAATGTTTCTGGTCAACGGTTTCCATCAAAAGGAGAACAGAGGAGCGGAGGAACAGAAGCAGTTGAACAAACGAGATTTATGAAGCCACCCCAGCGGTAGCAGGCCCATATCAAACGGCACGACAGCAATCAACCCCTTTATAATGGCTGAGCATCAGGCAGTTCTCTCAGTGTAATACAATACTAATATCACCCCTGCTGAGGGGAAAAGAGGTCCAAGAGGTTTCAACTCATTCAGTGACTATTCAAGAGCACTTATACCAACTGCTGTTTATATCAAGTTTTAATGGACCCACACAAAGACTCACATCGGCTTAAATCAGTGAAGTGTTCTTTACAAAACTGTTACATACACTTTCTTTTGTATTTCATGCAAATTGGTGTATGTAATGATTATGTCATTTGATTTTTGAGCTCCAAATTATTATAACTACAGCTCCGCCAACTATATGTTAACATATAATTTCATTAATGTCATGGGAGTTCAGGATAGGACCCAATAGCAGACCACAAGACAGTAATCAGGTATAGAACAGACTTTATTTTAGATGGCGGATTAGTCCGAGGCAGGCTGGTGGAACAGCCGTGCGATAGGCGTGGAGGACCCAGAGGCAGAACTCTGGCAGGAGCAGGCTAGTCCGAACCGCACTGGTGGAACAGCCACGGGACAGATGTGGAGGAAGAGGGATCAGGACAGGGATCCTGACAGTTAATGCATCTTCCATCATGAAAATTAACCCCTTTCTGAATTTGCTTTTCAACCTGATTTTACAGTCTTTAATGTGTAATAACATCTCATGTAAGCATCTCAGAAAGATGGTTCATGCCTCAAACCAAAGAAGTACCATCAAATTTGAAAAGCTTAAAAAAAATTATTCATCTCTGTGGACATGTGGGAAGTTTAATATTCGATCATCTTCAAAACCCCTTTACGTTTTTTATTGAAATGTGTTTTAAATTTCATGGTTTTATGTAAATGTACCAAGTTTGATACACATGGTGCCCTCAGTTGTAATAAAAAAGAAAGGGTGGTTGGAAGATAAGTTTTATAACTATAAAACCACAATGTCAATTTAAACTGTGACTTTCACATATTTGTAGCTTATGAGTTGCTGTTACCTTGCGACATGTCCAGGGTCTACGCCGCCTTCGCCCAAAGTCAGCTGGGATCGGTTCCAGCACCAGCAGAAATGGAGGGACAACCAACCTATTTTTAAACTGTGGCGGCTGACTACAAATACAAGTTGTACACATTAACAACAAAAGTGTTTATTTTTGATTTTGATTTTGATTAAAAAGCACAATGTTGTTGTTGTATAGAAGCTATCAATAAGTTTATTGTGTGTGTGAAACAGGGAGCACAATTTTTTTTTTTTATATTTGAGAATTTATTTTACAAAAAAGCTTGCGGGTATGTTTATGGGCAATGCATTTACATGCTACGGTCTCTGTCAAAATTCACACACCAAGCACTACTAACAGCTTGCTAGAAATGAGAAACCTGCTTTTGTGTGCCACTGAAATCAAGGACCCCATGTTTACACAACATTATTAGCAGCAATTCTGTCATTCTGACGTGCCTTATGTGACTCCGTCACGCACAACAGAAAGCTTACTGTCGTAGCAGCAGCAGTGACTAAGGCGGGCGAGCCTTACAATGGTCAATTAATTCAATTATGTCTAAAAATAACTCTTATTTTCTGCTGCAACTGTAAGGCGGCTGACAAAAAATTCAAAACATATCATCTTTGTTCTGAAGCAAAGATGACCTAAGGCACCATTATTCCTGTTAAGGTGAGGCATCTCGTATGAAACAAAGAGATAGACAAACAGCACCAAAGTTGGCCAAACGGTGCGTATTTCAAGCATGTCAGCAGCATCCTTTATTAGCCCAAGCAATTAGTATAAATGCATGCAAGTTGCTTTGTGTGCATGCAAGTTGTTTTGTTCTTCCACTTTTGATGAGAGCGTCTGAGGTGGTTGGGTAGGCAAACCAAAGATAGCAATAACAGTGAAGAGTACATGTAAAGCTTTGTAGCCCTTGTTATTTCCACTCTCCTCCCAGGAGGCTCAGTTCCTGTTTCAATTAATCCCTAATCAAACTGGGAGCAGCAAACATGATCTGATTTGGCCTCTTCACATTGGGATGCTCTAATCAGTTTTCCTGTCCAAATAGAATTTGGAGGGAGGCCAAAGGACTAGCTCGTCCTCTTTTGTTGAAGCTGTCCTTTGAGATATCATCACACACTGTAACATGTCCTGCTAAGCGACACCCAGTGTGCCTTGCAGAGGACAGTGTCACCATGCATAGTTAGGCGACTATAAACTTGAATGCAAGGTGACACAGAACACTGGAAGTATTCTGGCAGTGTTACTTGTCCTCAGGCAGGTTGGTGGCTCTTGAGTTTGTACAACACCAGATAGTGGAGGACTGGTGCCGACTGCATAATGTCTGAGAAGAGAGGCGCCTGTAAACAAAATCTGATATATTATTCACACCTTGGCAAAAAGTTATCCACCGGTGCCTGATGCTGTGATACGCGGTGACACCTCACATCTGCTGGCTAATGAGTCTGACTGCAGCAGGGCCATCTCATCAAGGGTATCAGTCGTTGGCCCACCGCGGGCCAAGAGAAGAAACTGCATCGCCTTAAGGCCGAGCTTCTGCTGCAATAAAGTACAACAAGCAGCTGCAAAGCACCGGGAGAGCACTTAGACCAATCCATTAAGAGGCTGAGATGCCGCACGGGTGAGGAAATAAACGGTGTACAGAGAAAAGTGGAGTACAAGGTGTACAAGAAGGAATTAAAAGTAAACTGAGAGGGACACACTGGAGGGGAGGAGGAAGCAATGCAAAATATAAGCCTACAAAGCAAAACAGAAGAGTCGAAGAGAGAACTAAAACAGGAAGTGGCCAAAAATCACTGGCATGTTAGTTGACCGACTCACTATTTTCAAAGCAAGCATATTTTAAACTAATATTTTCTCAGTATACAAGGACACAGTGGTGAGGACAGAGGAGGCACGTCTGTTGCAGGACTTATACTTGAAAATATAAAATAATGCAACCTTGGTGAGCAGTGTACTGAAATGACAAGAGAGTACCTGCTGGAGTCTGTGAACACGGTCTCATAAATTACGTTGACCCAAGGTTAATTTGGTAGTTCAGTGCCCCCTAGAGGTTACTACCATATTTCAGCGGTTTAATAGCCCAGGCTTTGCAACCACTTATCTAAAATATTAATTACGTAGCTCAATTATTGAAAGTTATATTTTAACATGGAAGTGTGACAACAATGTCAGCTATTCATTGCCAGTATTTTACACCATAACAAGCCAAGAAAGAAACCCTGTGTAAAACTTGGATATGTCAGAACCATTGCATATTCATGACTAAATGTGCACCAATCAAAGTTAAGGTTTACAGAAAAGACATTGTCGGGTGTTATTTACCACTCAAAACATCAGAAAATTTGCATCATTAGTAATGTGAAGGGGTGGTCAGATCAGATGTGATTCATGGTTCTAGCAGTTTAACACCTGTCATTGCATCGCTAATTGTTGATGGGTGAAAGAATGGCACTTTATATTTTCCCATTCTCACCCAATTCTATCCAATTTACACAGATAACTGCAATTATCACCTCCGGGCTGTACGCCTTTGGCCAACCAGTCAATTCAGTTTACATTCATCGTTTGTGTAATAGGGATATATAAATATAATTTATTTGACTTGACATTATTGAGCTTTGTTGCTCTTATTCTGCAGTAGGCCTACTGTGTCAATGTGTAAAAAAAACTAGCCAAATTTCTTGTGTGTTCACATGCTTATCCAGTAAAGATGATTCTGATAGGACACAAAGTTGTTGAAAGTAAACAATTCTTCAAACATGGATGTTGCTGCAAAAAAGCTACAAATTCTAAAACGGGGATGCTTCAAGCTCATATTCAACCCGACATCACAGAAGATGTATCAATTGATCATAGTTTCAAGGTGGATACCGAAGGTTAGTGTCACCAATTTAATATCTCCCCTTTTATTCCTGGGTCACGGTATTCTTGCTGAACACTATGATGTTTGACCTTTGACCTTTTGAATATAAAGTGTTGTCACATAATTTCATCCAATTCGATATTTTAGTGAAATTTTGTCATTATTAGCCGATGGATTCTTGAGTTATATCCCTAAATGTGTTTTGCGAGGTCACAGTGACCTTTCACCTCTAACCACCAGAATCGAATCAGTTCATCCTTGAGCCCAAGTGAACATTTGTGCTACATTTAAAGAAATTCTGTCAAGGTTTTCGAGATATTTTGCATTTATGAGAATGGATGGATGGACGTTTGCACGAGCAGATAGACTGAATCCTGCAGTCATCAAAAATATTCAAACTTAAAAATTGGCTGAAACATGGCTGAAAATTGTGTTCATGGAGGAACCCACTCCTCACAATAAACAGTTGGTTGAGAAAATGGGTTGTCAAGGTTGTCAAGAGTTGTTTCCTACATTTCTCAGTATACAACACAATAAATTCCAGAAATGAAGCATGAAAGTGAGTTCAATGTGCAGATCCTCTGAACCCAAAAAGAAAAAAATCTGAGACTTGGGCCAAGTTGAAACTGTTTTATATTCTGTTCCACTCAGGCTTACGGTTTGGTGGTAAAACTTGTATCTTTTCCTTTTTTTGTGAAGGACTCATCTTTCTTTGATTGCTGAATGTGAGTGCAAAATGTTGAGCCTCAAAAATGCTCCTGATATTTACCACTGATGGTTTATATAACATGGAAATATTCTGCAATCGAACGTAGAGGGAAAATAATATCCCAGCTTGATTATATTATAGTTTACAGCTTACCTTATAGACTCAGAAATGCAAAGGCAATTTCAAGCAGCCTTAAGTGTGGATTACTTTATGGTGTATTTTCCTTTAAATACAGAGTGCACACATCCACCAGAAAACAAGTATATTCTTCTTGTGGTTCTTATGAGTGGTCGTGTGCATTAAAGCGTCTTCACCTTTCACAAAGTGCTATGGAAAACAAACGCCCACTTCACTCAACTCTCAAAACATGAAGCATGGAGGGAGTGCAAGTAACGTGAGCACCTCATTTATCAAACCCCAGTTGGCCACCGGTGGGTGGGCATCACTGTCAAAAGGCCAATTAACAAGAAGCCCACTGTGAGCAGCACAGAGCGGTACAGAAGAGACTAACCATTAGCAGAGATTCATCATTAGGAAATAATGGAACCAGAACAGGAACACGTCCTCATCGTCAAATACTGTCGGATATGAGAGCTACTTCCAGCTGCACATAAGGTGTGAGGATGGTGTGTCAGTCATACACTCCTTTAGCAAATTTCTAAATCCTTCTGATGATTTTATTTTTGCTTCACAGACTTTTATAAATTCAGTTTTGTAACTGTATTTGCAGCCATTGCCTACAAAAACATCTCAATTACAAGAACACGGTTGAGAAATCAGCCAGAGCAGCTGCTCCATCTCAGCATGGAGCTGGAGTTCAGGCATGTCCAGCATTGATACTTGTCTTCAACTAAACATATCAATCGTGAAGAAAGATCTCCAAGCTCACAAATGAATAAAGAAGCAGGAAGTATTCCTGCAGCGAGCGATCAATACGACTCAGCAAGTATCTGAAGAGAGCAGAGATGGGCTCTGGTGTTCAGAAGCAAACAGGGATATTTGTGGTCTTTTGGGAGACGGATTGTTTCGCACGGTGTATGTTTGATTCTTTTGTTCAGTGAAGACAATAAAGACTCCTCCTTCTCCTTACACAGTGGTCTGGGTCATTTGTGTGCACAGTCCAATGCATTGCTGCATTATTAAACGTATGCTCTGATAAAGCTATCTGTGAGAAAAGTTTGAGAACTTGTTTTAAGAATTTCTGAAACTCCCATTTTGACCACTGTTGCGCACAGAAAAATATAAACAGTTGGTAGAACACTGAAAGGTGAACTAGAAACATTAAAAGACAAGTAGAAAAAAAAAAAAAAAAACTAAAGGCATAACAAGGGAACTAGAAATATTTAAAAAAAACGTTGGTTTTTTTTTCAAATTAAACACTGAAAGGGAACCAAAAATGAAAAAAAGAAACGCGAAATATAAGAAAGACACCTGGAAAAAAAAAAAAAGAAAATGTGTCGAGTAGCATAAAAAGGAACTAGAAACATTAAAACATAACCATAAAAGGGAACTAGAAACAAGGAACTAAAAAAGAGAAAACTGGAAATATGAAGAGAATAAGGGGCATTACAAAGGGAACCAAAAAACTTTACCAGAAACTATA
Organism: Brachyistius frenatus; assembly: GCF_029030835.1. Taxonomy (NCBI): domain Eukaryota; kingdom Metazoa; phylum Chordata; class Actinopteri; family Embiotocidae; genus Brachyistius; species Brachyistius frenatus. Next base: position 614,998 of record NW_027210656.1, read on the forward strand.
AAAAGGAGCTAGAGAAAGGAAAAGGCAACTACAAAAACTAAAATGGAGCTATTTACATTAAAAAAAAAAAAACATAAAAAAACAAGTAGAAATATAAAAAGAGACTTAGAAACGTAAAAATCAGGGTACTGACTAAAATGTTTACTGCAAAAATTCACATAAATATCAGATTTTCAAATTAGAATATTAATTATGAGCTTCATAAATCAAGGAATTTGAGGATAAAGCATGATGCCAATCTCCTTAGAAACCAGAGTTCAAGCCTCTCCAGCTGTGTGTCCAGCTTGTGGTGGGAAGTGGGGGTTCTGGATACTGCCGTGGGGACTGGCACTTGCTGATCAGCACATCTGTACAGAGTGTAGTATGATCTGTGTTCAAAGTGAAAGTCAGCAGCAGCAGCATGAGCAATTACAATGTAGATGAAAAGGAGAGTAAAATGAACCTTGTTGATGAGTTCTGAGCTGCGTGTTATGAAACTGCTCACCATATTTATTCCAAAACCTCTTAAGTCATCCAAGTGAAATCTTGTAAATGTCAACCACCTGGCTCCACAGCCAAGGAGGACAGGAGGGCAAAAAGCATCGTCCTTCCCAACTTTCTGTTCTCTCAGCTCTCACCTTGATTCAACTCACCAGTTTTTTTTTTTCTGAAAACAGGCTTTTCATTGAGTGTGTGGGTGCATGCGTGTCCACGTGTGTGTCTTGCTCTGATGGCGATTTGATGGCGCTCCAGGTCGAGGTTGCATGTTTTGTCCCCTGGAGACACAGGCTGATTAAGAGGCTTTGTAGCGAGCGCTTAATGGCTCTGTGGGCCAGCAGTTCTGCAATCTTCAAGCAGAGACCACAGACACCCCGCTCTCCTCTGTGGAAACCCACTCATGAACCAGCAGCCGACTGTACGCACTCTGCACCAACTTTAAATTCGCCACACGCACGCACGCACACACACACACACACACACACACACACACACACACACACACACACACACACACACACACACACACACACACACACACCAGGGAGTGCAGTCTTTGCGATACACATACACTCCTCTCTGTCTCGCTTTTTATCGCAGCCTCTGTTCTTGTGTTCTTGTTTTTTCTGTCTCTCTCTTCCTGTGTCTCTGTCGGTCTCTATTGCTGCATGCTCCTTGTTTCTCATGTCTTCTCTCTCTTCCCGTGTCTCTCTCTGTAACAGACACACAGACTGTTTTCCCTCTCTTTCAGCTTTTGTCAGAAATATGACCTGCCAAGGTCATTCCCAGTGATCAGCTGTCAGTCAACCTGGCATGAGCAGGGCGGCATGCATGCAGTGATTCGAAAGGGCGATGAAGTGTGTGAATAAATGTGTTTATAGGTGTGTGAGCGTGGGGTCTACCAGTGTGAGTCCTGAAAAGACAAATAAAGGTGGCGGTTCTGGTAGGGGTGACCTTGCTACACAGCAGCAACATCTGAGTGGCTCTGAACTCAAATGCAACACGACACAAAAAGTGAGAAGAGAAGTTCGGGACGGGTGTAACAAAATAAAAAATCTGTTTGGGGAAAGTTTGACTTTTCAGGCATAACTCCTGTGTGTAACTGTAAAAACACTCGTCCAATGCCAACACAAAAACACACTCCTGTCGTGTGTCCTGTCATCCCTGTCAAACTTTCATTGCACTTCTACCACCTTAAAACTAACAGCTCAGTAAACTCTAAAAGTTTGTTTTCTAAAAAGTTTAACTTTTGAAGATTGCATTTCTGTACATAAACCTGGGAATAAAATAAAATAGGACCTCCAAACCTCAATTACTGGGCTGGTTTGCATTGGTGCTTATTGTTTTGCCCATACTCTCTTTTAATTGAAAGGAAGTTCATAGCTTTTCATGGTATGTAGTTCCGATGCAGTGGAGTTTAAAATGAAGTCAAAGAGTATTCAGAGGTGCAAATTAGCTTCTCTCTCTCTCTCTCTCTCTCTCACACACACACACACACACACACACACACACACACACATCTACTGTGTCACCTCATTACTGTTTGTTTGTCTTTACTGCAGTCAAGCCTCTATGGGATATATACACCATGTTGGACAGGAGAGGAAGAAACCTCTTTATCTCCTACTCTCGCTCTCTTTTACGCACACGCACATAAACACACACAGACGCACACAAAGAGAAATCAGTTGTCAAGGGGCGTTACAGTGGATATCAGTGTTAACACAAGTAATTGCCTTCCTGCTCGGGAGCTTGTGAGTGTTAATCCAGCTTGACAAAGTTTGTTCCTCGGTGCGTGACTCAGAGCATGGTGTTTTATCTGCACTTTTTGGGTTTTGCTTCTGCCGGCGCCACATCAACGGCGCGCTCTGCGTTTTGTCTTCACAGCTCATTGGAATACAGAGTGCAACTCACTTTAAAAAATGAAGCGAATATATCATCTTTGGGGCTTCAGAAAGATGAATCCCTGAAAATGCTGATATTGAGACAAATTCTCTTTCTAGTGTGTGAGATAACTAGTATAGTGAACCGTTTTAAAACCCAAATCTCATCAAATAAATACATTATCACATTTCCCTGTTGGAACCAGACAATGGTGGAATTACTATGCCTACAGCAGCTGCAGGGTTTCTTATCTTTTATCCTCGTGATAAGATAAAACGTTTTCTCATTTCCTTTGTTTTACATTTCACACATTGGAGACAAGGTGATCTCTCCTGGCGGTGTGAGTGCCCATGTTAAGTAGCCTGTTACTGACAGGAAAGATGTCATTCATTATGAAAAATGCTTAATGAGATCTTTCCTGATACCAACTTGTGATTTGAAACTAGACTACCCAACCTCTGAATTTTTAATGACATTATTAAATATTTAAGATATGAATAAAGATTGAGTTGACAAAGCAATTAGATATTGACTGACCTTTTCAGTGTATTTAGTATTCTGTATCACTCGCTCAAGACTCATTTTTACAGACATACTGAACGGCAGGAGAGGAAGCAGAGGTAAAAGTGCTGCAAATCTATTCCAATCAATCAGCGCCTGAGGAGTCTGGGGGCCAGTCTCAAAGTTTTCATGTGTCAGCCAAAGCTTATGCAACAAGCAATATGAGACGGAACCCTGCTACGTATATGGAAAGTAATGGGAGGATAATTTCTGCACTGCTGAAGTGGAAATGGTGGCAGGTAATTTTGATCAAGAATGCTCTCAACATAAATTTCAAAGTACCTCAGTGTGACAGGCTGGAGAGAAAAAGCTCATTATAACATGTCTTCATCAGGTCATAATCTCTAAAACAATCACGTTGGTGTGAATGTCATCAAGTTCTAGTTTACTGAAAAGCTTGCAATACCAGGAAAGTAAATCTTATGGCTTTTTACTAAAATACTGGAGTAAAATAGGCAAATTTACCTGATGTATATTGTCTGCCATAAAGAACAATTAACACTGATTTACTGCAGAAAGCATTTGTCATTTTCCTCTTAGTTCATGGTTTAACAGCATTATTTTTAATTACAAACAATGTAAACGACAAACCTTGTCGTCAAATAAAGGTGAGCCACAGTCATTCTTGCCAATCCTACTGAGAGCCTTTCCAAACGTTGACTGATGGGCATGCAGACATGGAAGGCAATTAGATTGGCAGCTCTCCAATTTTCTGTTCTATAGCAATTACAGTAAAGTCTCATCGCCTCCTCCGCCCTCTAGATAAGGAGCTGAGGGGGAAAAAATAGCAAAGCCCCAGTGATGTCTGAAGGTCTTTGCACAATCGCTTGCTTCCTTCTCCTGTAGCCAAGGTCCACTGCAATTTTTTAACCTGGGCTCGAGATGGAAGCAGGGAGACCATGGTCTGTCTTTGGCATGAGGTGGACACTGTCAGGCCTGTGTAAGTGCCTGTGTATCAAGCTGACACCAGACTTGTCGTGTCCCACATTGAATGGATTAACTGTGACCCACCACCAGCATTTAGGCTCTGCAAAATGCTTTCATATTGCTATGCTTTTATGCTGTTGTATTCATTTCTCTCCAGGTGGAGAATAAGCAAAATGATAACGGTCCATGCTGGGCCTGAAAGAGCTTCAAACACCTCTCGTATACATCTGCTTCTGTCTCACCCAAGCATGCATTTTGGGTGATGAACCAAGACAGCACAAAGGTTGCTGCTCTGCCTCTTGGCGAGCAGCATAGCGCTGCCTTCATGGACAGCAGCTCGGGGAGGATACGGTCGACGGTTTTGAAAGGCTCCCCAGAGAAAGGCTCAAGGGCCACAAGTGGCTTCTACTGACGAGCGGCTGCATGTGTCACTGATCCTAAACGCCTGAACCCTGACAGGACGAGCCTCAGAAGGGGAAGACTGAAGACTATCTGCTCCCTGAAGCCTTTGAGAAAAGAGAAGATATCTGAAGATTTAAAGCTCGGTTTCATTTTCTTTTTGCAACACCTTTTCTTTTTGCCATGACAAATAAGCGTCACTTATCTCTGCACTGGCACTGAATTCTCTGCGGACGAGCCACGGTCACAACATTTTCTGGCTGTGCTATTGCTGTGACAGTGCATACATGTAAATGACATAGATGCGGGCACTGGGGGCAAGCAGGCTCCCTGGTAAAGCAATGACTGCATGTATAATAGAAAGCCTGCTTTTTTGTTGACATGAAACTTTAGTGAGAAATTAACTTTCTTGATGTGCTTTAACTGACAAAACTTTGCAAAAATAAAGTCATGTTGTAGAGTCACACGTGTTGACTTTAAACTTAAAATAAAGACTAATTTTTAAAAGGTACACTGTGTCAACATAAACGGGTGAATTTAGCAATAAACGAAATGCTCTTATCAACCATGAAGACTTATTGTAAACATGCTGTGAGCCTGAGGAAGTTGTTATAAAGCTGTAATCTGCATTATTATATGCTATTTACAAATGCAATCTCATGGAATATTATATGAGGCTATTTCTTCTCTAAATTGAAGGTATAAATTCACACCTCCTGAAATGACATTAGCAAGACTCTGTCTCTTTCTCATCTCACACACACATGCACACTCCCACACATGCTATAGCAAAGTGAAAGTAGAAAGGCCAGTGACACTGGTGGCTAATTAGTGACTTGCCTCATTAGTTGCCTAGTCTCCATCTCTGGCCCCAGTTATTATCTCTCTCAGGACCACACCAAGGTTGAGTCTCCCCGAGTTCATTTCTCTCACATACCCCACTAACTCTCTTTGTGTCTCCGTTGAACAGTGTGTTAAAAGAGGTTGGATGTCAACAGGCTGATATTTTTTACTTTATTTTTTTGATGTCTTTGATCGTTTTCTTTTTCTGAATAGTCAATAGGCCACTAATGGCCACTTAGGGCCTGCCCCCCCTAAAAAAAAATCTGGTTCCAATAGACTCCCATTCAAAAAGCGTAAACTTTTCTCATGAAATACAAAGTCTGTATATTTTCGTGGCATTGAATTCACTCCCTCTTATCAGTGTTCTGGTGGTCCATCTAAAAACATTTGATAATATTAGGTCTCAAAAAGAGATATGTTTTGGGGGTGTGCCTAGTTTGATTGACATGCACAGGGGGCTGTCAGGTTTTTCTAGTAAAAGGTGGGTGGGCTAGGTGTCCTCAGTTCTCACATCCGCCTTTTATTCCTCCCTATCTCGTCCAAAAATGGTCACTTCTGGCTTAAAAAACTAAACAAAATGCCAGACAGGAGGCTCTAGAACGTCATTTCACAAACTCACAATTCCCAAACTGGGTTCACTCAGCAGGATCTCATTATTAATGGAGATATATGTATTCATTCATTGTTGCTGCTTGCACTTTATCATCCACACTAATCCAGCCCCTCCCATCTTCCTTGCAGCATTGGTACTAGATTGGATCAACAGGAGGGACACTCTGGCAGTGATTGGTTGATATGTTGTGGTTAGGGTTAAGGTTAAGGACCAGTTGACTGACAGTGAAACAAGCACTCAGAACAGCATACACTTTACAACAAATCACAGCAGTGTAGAGTTTAGGGCATGCACGCCTCTGGTTGATCCAATCTGGCACTAACCCCTGCAGTTAACACCAGCCCATTCCTCCTCTCCTGATCACCTGATTGCACACACCCGGCTGTTCCCCATTCCCTCGTTATCTCCACAGTATATGAGGTCCACTTCAACTTGCCTTCTGCTTGACTGTTGTGTCATCTCAGCTCTGCCTTGTTGTTTCCCCGGTTTGGTTGTGGCCCTCAACATGTTTAGGACTCCTTTCCAGCCCCATTTTCCCTGGTGTTTTTTGCTTGTCGACTTTGCTCCTCAGCTAATCCCTTACCTTTGCTTGCTTGTATTGCCTTTAATAAAAGGTGAGATGTTTGAACTTTTAATCGCCCTCTCTGAGACATGCTGTTGAGTCCTGTGTTTTCCTGAGCCATTACGTATGAATCTGTATCTGCAGGACAGAATATACGTCACATTGTTTCAGAAGCACAAAGGGCTATTTTGGATTGTCTTTCCCTTTCAATGCGTGTAGTACCCTGTACATTTTAATAGCCCTAAATTGTGCTACAATAACCAAATTCACTCACATATTTTGGGTTATCTGCCCCAGAGGCTTTTATGCTGCATAGCTTTGTGCAGTGTGGAAAAACAGAATAAAGTGCCATTAACAAACTGTAATAACATTTTGAAGCCGGTGACCAGGATCCTGCGGGGTAAAGGCATCAAGCTCAATTAACCCGAGAGTGACCCTTACTAATTGTTGGTATAAGCCAAAACTGTCTTTGTGCTGCAGCCTGGTCTGGGCACTCGAGCCTTTTTGCATGTAGATATTACTGCTATAACACATCTGCCCCTTCTCAGGAAGCAAGTATTTCCAATCACAGCAATACTTGCATGAAGTAGCCCTTAAATCTGACATCTCTTAAGATTGGATTTTGGAAACATGTCTGTGCATTTTTTTTTTTTTTTTCTGTAAATGACAGAAATTTGTATTCATATGATTCAGATTTAACCTTCAGATTTAGCCGGACATAACATGTTGACGTGGCTCAGTATAGGGTTACTTAAACTCGGCTGCTAGAAGTGTTTGGTTATGTTTTCCTTTGGTACAGATAAAATATACTGGAGCACTGCCAAAATATTATTCCACATTATACAAGAGGGCACAAACGATCATTAGACCTAATTGCAAACATGAAACCCTCTGTATTATTTCATTCCCTCTCCAGTGGGTCTTGAATCTTTGATAATTCATTAAAACTCACAGTCTAATTTGCACCCACATTTGTCAGTGTTGGCCTCATTTTTCCCCCCATGACCAACGTAAGGCTGAAATTTAAACTAGAACACTGAATAGACCGCAGGGGTGATCTAAGGTTCAGGTATTTTAGTGAGTGGCATTTTATTTGGATATCGCTGCATATCTTCCCTCCCATCTCATCTTCTTCACCACCCGAGGGTATACATAATTAACTGCCTCCGCTCTGCATGATTGGGAGAAACTCATGCGGGGTTAGATTAGGTGTATCTGTTCAGGCCAGGTCCAAGCCCAAGGTAACTGCTAATACCACAGAGCTGCCCCTCAGAGCTAAACACTGAGCAGTAAAAGCAATGAAATATTCTTCCCAATTTCTCCTTCCTGAAACGTATTCACTTATCCTTTTTAAGTTGGAACTTAAATGGTTGCAGCAAATTTACCCAGTTCCTTCTCGAGTTGTACTTTGTCAGCTTGCAACTTTACTTTTACTTTTCAAGCTCAAATTATTCCTCTGTATAGATACTATAGTTCACTGTGTTGTTCTTCCTGCCTGTGCAAAGAAAAACATTTACGAAAGAGGGGTGTCTGTCAGCAGCAGGAAAGCAGAAGACAAATCAAACCTCCAGCTGAATATGAGTCAAATCAAGAAACGAAGCTGCTGGCTCGTGACATGCAGAGTCAGGTGGAGCAATTTTCCTCGCTGCCCTGTCGCTCCATAGTTGTAACGGGTAATTTCACAAGCTGTTTGCTCTGCCAAATAATCTTGGATCAAAATTGTATTCTTTGAATCAAACTTAAGAGGTGAAAAACTTTAGGGCTCAAATGGCTCTTATCTAAAGTATGACTTCTGAAGTGATTCATGAGTGCCTGGACTTTTTAGGATCTTTCTACAAGCTGCTGCTGCTCCTTTAAGAAACATGGCAGCTAGATTTGGCACAAAATTCTTGGATGCATGCGATACAAGGACCACGAACTGATTCTGTTTAAATGGGGCCGTATTTACCGGGAAGAGTTTACGAGAAGAACGGCCCCAAAGTTGTGACGGGTTGGCTGACGTTTTCTGAAACGGCAGCGACCATGGGACTTAGTTTTTAGTTGGATGTTAAGCTAACATATTTGTAATTTTAGTCGCATGGAGTTTCTCTTCATGACTTGGATAATACCCTACGTCTGAGGAAAATGTTGATTTTCCCAACCGCCTCATCTTTTCCCTCGGTGCCTTTGCATTTCCTGCATAACGTTACTCGCCTGTTACTTAGCTAAGTTGTTAGCCTCTGTGGCTTCTGGACGCTGTCCATGTTGCCAAGCAACAGTGTTTTCACGAGTTCCATTTTAACGCAGCATTAGACATCAGCAAATCTCAATTTTGCCTGCGACAACTGATTTCAGCTTTGAGATTTCTCAGGAGGAAAGAACCGTGACTTTTTTTCTTGTACTGCATGCAACAGGCTCCTCTCTGCAGGGAGCACTATGAGGACAAGAAGTTGAATGTAGCTACTCTCCAATTAAAAGCAGAACAAAAATATCCAAGACCTTCATAAAGGTTACTTTCTATTTTTGTTTTGTACTATTTTAAAGTGCAGTGCTTTGTATTTTCATACAATAGCTGTTAGAAGGTGGTATGTTTCATAAATCTCCCAAATTATCATGCCAATATTTGCAAAATGATACCCCTGTTATAGGCTATTGGCAGCACTTCATACTGTAAACCAGATTGTTCAAGAGCAAATGCTTCCTTCCCACAATTTTTTATTCAATATTGTTGGTAGATATGATGCATTTGTTTTCTAACCCCCGACTCTACCCTCTCACAAGAAAATTCACTAGACGATCCACGTCTTACTCAACTTTTTGACTCCAGCCTTGTCCAGCCTCCTGTGAGGTTTGCAGAAAATATTCTCAGCACTTAAATGTTTCATTCAGTCTCCACTCTCTCAGAGCGGGGATCATGAGCTTGCATGAAACCCAGAGATATCTGTCAGAGACGTGATTTATCGCAGAACCACTGCCACTGCAGATAAACAGCAAAATTTAGGCTTCAGCTGTTGTCAAAAGGTGTGTGTGCGTGTACATGGCATACAAACATGCATACATAAGCATGTGGTTTAGCTCTCAAGGGAAATATATTGCAGACTATTATAGTCGATGAGTTTTTCATTATTCTGATGAGGTATTTTTTTAAGGATGGTACGAAACCAAGCCTTTTCAATTTATTAGTTTTAATAGCAGACAGTACCGAGAAGAGAAACAAGAGCTTGCTGGAGCAGTAACCTTGGATCCTGGTCCTCACTGCCCACAGCTGTTTATTATTCAAGCTACCTAATCAGGGACTGAGTTACACCTTGAAACCCAGGTGATCACCGTTAACTGCAATTAACTCGCTGTTGGAAGTGCAAATGAGCAGTCGTGCAAGCGAACAACCAGAATTTAAAGCCACTGGATTGAACAGAACAAGCAGGAACTGCAATAAACGAGTGAGCAGCATGTCATGATAGTATATTGCTGAGGTTAAAACACAGTACATGAACCCGACATGAGCAAGTGGACTGAGAGTAAAGCCACACCACAAGTGATATATTTGTGTGGCGTCATTGCGGCTGCTAAAAATTGGTAGCTTCTGGGCATGTTTACTGGAGAAATCAATCACCCTGATAGGATGGATATTGTTGCTTGCATGTGATTGCATTCAAGTTGAATCCAAATACATCATCACTTACTACACTGCTTGTTCTGTTATGGCTGTTATTATTCTTATTGGCACTTAAGCAGTCGACCTCTTCCATTGGAGGGTCTTGCTTGTCACAGCAAGCAAATCACAGACACAATTAATAGAATTAGGATTTAATGGTGTACTAAAATATCGTAAAATTACATTTTTATACAACTAAATGAATCAGATAATACATTTTAAAGAAGAACTCATTTCAGCAATGTTGTGTTTTCAACGTTAGGAAATGTTGGCAAGTCGCAAATACCGACTGTATCAGTAACCTACTGAAAATGTATTGTTAATGCCAAAATATGCAATCTTGTCGTAAGATATCTACTTGTAGTGACCACAGTGTTATTCAGCTGTCTTAGCTCTCAGCTGTTGGTTAAAGGGTATTTCATTGCTGATAAAATGGTCATTTCATATGATGCGTTCAAATGGGGTCGTTTTCTCCGTGTACACGAGAGAAGAGTCCATATGAACAGACCCATCTTGTAGTATTCACAACGTCGAAACTAAAACATGTCTATAAGCCTCGAGTTGTGACATGTTTGCTGATGTTTATGGAAATGGCAGAGGCCATTGAAGTTAATTTTTAGTTGGATGTTAAACTAGTAATTTGTAATTTTAATCATGCAGAGTTTGTCTTCATAACTTGCACACGACTTCCCATGTCTTAACCACAGAAACATTACTGTGCTGTCTAAAATGACTTCATAACAAAAGACTGTTTTAAAGTCTTAAATTCTTGAAAACAATCTCAGCAGTATTAATTCTGATTTCTAATTCGAAACACAACAGCCATAATCCAGACCAATTTTAGTGCAGAGAAAGAGAGTGATTATATGTGGCTGCAGATCGAATACATTAATGTGTCACCTGTCACCAGTTATTGATAACCTCATTTCCCAGAAAAAAATAAAAAAAAGATTGCACAAGGCAACCAAAACATGACCTTCTTTGCCAGATTAAAAGAAAGATATCACCGATAGAAGCATTTGATTACTCTAAATAACACTTCAGCTTCAAATGCATTAAAAGGTGTCCCTTATGAAAGCACTATCAAGATTTTTCTTTTTCCTTTTTGATGGCTTTTTTTTCAGGAATGATTTTACATTTCACAGTGACGAAGGGCACAGAAAAAAAAAAAAATCACGTCTGGGTTCCTTTCAACACTTTCTGTCTCAGATTTCTTGTATTGTGCACTACGTTTTCCTGGAGAAGCATCAATGAGAAGTCAGAATGTCTGCTATGAAAAAGGCTCATAAGAAGTAGAAAATGATGAACAGAAGTTTATAACTTCAATTTAATTCTCCTTAAATATACTGTAGGTGTACATTTCTTATAGCCGCAGCACGATGAAGTCTTCAAAAGCAAGTTTGGTGCAACAACAATTTTTTAAAGCTTTATTTTTATTTATTTTTAATGAACAGTAGCTTAATCATCAATGCCGATGTTTGAAATGCATGAACAACGGGGTGTTAATGAATGAATTATTCAGGACTTTGTGTTGCAAGTTTCATCTTTACACTTTGTTGAACTAATGCACATTGACCTTTCGTTATATTTTCATCACAGTGGCTTTTATCAATTAAAACTTGTGTAATGTGCAGTGCAATTAAAATTCAATGAATTATAGGCAAATAATGTTTCAATGCGTCACAAAAGGAGAAAGAATCAGTTTATTTTGTACACTGTGTTTGTTTTGGGAGCTGTTCTGCATTTGCAGCCATTTGAAAACTCAAATCAGCAGATGATTACAGCGAGTGGAGGAGCAGGGCCTCTGTAATTCCTTACTGAGAATGTCCCATAGTTTACCTATTTGTTTATACCCTATGATGAAAACTAAACACCAGAGCTGCAAGTGGAACTTAATGTGGAGCGCTTGTTGTGAAGGACTGTCCCATTTTCTTTCATCATTACTGTCAGCAAAACGACATCGCACTTGAGAGTTGTGTTGTTGCCACTACTTTCAAACTGAGATGTGATGACTGCAAATAATGAAGCCCTCTATAATATTAGCGCAGTGATGAAAAGATCAGTTGCTGTACCAGTTACTTAGCAACAGCCGTGGCAGAGTATTGTGGCATCATCACAGCTCCCAAAGAAAAGTGCCATGTTTAAGCTGTTTTTAATCACTGGCTATGGATCAAACCCCAGTTTAAAGTTTTTTTGTTTTTTTTGGTTGGTTGGTTGTTGTTGTTGTTTTTTGTTTTTTTAAAGTTTTACTGAATGTCTGAGCATGCAAGTGTTTGGTCTTTTGATGAAATGTATTCTGGAATATAGTTTTCCAATGGTAATGGTCTCAAGAAGGTGATGACTTGAGAGCAGTGTGAAGAAGAGTGAGTTTTTGTTTTAACCCCCTCAGATATCAAGTAGCGATTGGATGAAGATTATATTAAAGATACACAAATTTATTGTATTAACAGTGGCTCAAATGACTGTGTGCATAAATTCCTTCCATCTTTTGGCTTTACGTCCTGCATTTGATTCTCTGTGTTCTTGTCCACCTTTTTGAGACATTGAAAGTAACTGTTTCCAGTGAAAAGAGCTTAAACATAACCGCTGTATACTACCTTCCCTGCTCCAAATGGCAGTCAGACTAATTTAGCACCTAACTAGTGATAAACTAAATAGTGGAACATTTAGCAGTGAACGCTCCAGATATTTCCCTTTAGGAGTTGCTGAAAGTGTCTGGTGTCAGTGCTTCAATAATGTATTAAAGTGACATTAAAAATTACAACTTTTGTTTGACGTTTTGGGAATTTGGTGAATGATAAATGAGAAGATTGACACACTCGGACCTGTACAGTAAATAAAGCTATTGCCAGGAGACCAACCCAATATCAATACAAACTGGGTAATACACCCGTCAGTCCACTGAAACATACCATGTCAATTTCACTTTCTGCTGCGCCTAAACATGAAAAGTCAGGTGCCTCAGGTTTGGAATTTGGTAAGGTTTAGGCACCAAAACCAATTTGTTAGGAAAACATTGTCATTACCTTTAAGATGCATCATCAAAGACTAGAAGCCAACGTTACAGACCATTACTTACTGTTAGTACATCACACCATGTATGCAACTTACAAGAGATCTAGTTTACCTTTTGCTTTCTCACGGACTTAAACACCGGTCATCCAGGTGAAAGTTATGTGTTTATTCCAGCCAACCAACCCCGACCACTCATTTGGCACTTCATCATTCTATGTACTTTGTCACATGGCTCCCTATTTTGACACTGGTCATATGATTGTATGTTTCACATCTAGAGGAGGCCAAACATGACACTGACACGTTATCCTTTAGTGGATTGATGGGTGTATTACAGGCTCAGGTCGCGATACCAGGCGGAGGAGACTGTGAGCTTGAAAGCAGGGAGAAAAAGCAAAACCCATCTACTGCCCAGCTTTAAAAGTTATCTGTCTATATCTTGTTTGCTTGACCCAAACTTTCCTGTTGTCCTCGGGTCTTTCGTGACCCAAAATAGTTTTGAAAATGGATCACGAAAGAACTGAGGACAACAGGAAGGTTAAAGGACAAAGTTATGTGTATTGTTTCTTGACCCAGGAGCAGTGGAGTCTTGATGTCACAGTGCAGTTGGCACTCAGCCTGCACAGTCTTGAGTAAACTGTATTTTTGGGTCTTAATACTTCAGGTGGACTAAAAGTCTGTTTTTGAGAAGTCCTTTTTGTTTTCGCAGTTTTTAATCTCCACTTTTAATGTGTGTGTATATCTCTGCATATCAAATTCATTTAAAGCCCAATCTCTCAAATGAGCAAAAAAAACACTATTTTTGCACTGATGCATGATTTGCCTTGAACGCTGATATACTGCAGTACAAACAGTTTATGTTGTAGCCTTTGTAATTGCTCTTCGTACACATAGATTTTTCAATAAAACAGTAATTACTGAGCAAAATCCCAGCTGTCCCATTACATGCACACTGGCTGTCACTTTGTGGGACGATGATTAATCACACAAACAGTTGCTCCTTTTTAAATACATCCTTAATGCATTCTTTTGCCTCAGGGGCTGTATATCACTTCTTTTCCACGTTACAAGTTTGATGAAGGTATAAAAAAAATTTACGTGACTCTTGGACCCTTGATATGACGACAGCCAGTTTGCGGTGTATTTTTTTTCATTGATGTGCCAAAAGTGTGCGTGGGCGTTATAGGATGACTCCGAGCCCATCTCTACAGGAAACAAATCTGCAAAAGGGTCGGTGATGTTGTAAGTCACCCCGCTTCACCTCCCACTGCTCTGAAAGCAAAGTAATAAATTCAGGGTTGAGGTACTTCTGTCACATTTTCCCATTGCACATCTACCTGTTGTCATTTGCCATTTTTATCCGTTCATCCCTCTCCCCTCAGAGGAAAATTGTTTTCGTGTGACTCTTTCGATCCCTGCTCTTTCTCCACATTTCACCCAATTTGCAGGCTTTAACAGTCACTCTTTCCCTCTTTACAATGTCATTCTACTTTTCTGCCTCTGTTCATCCCTTTCACAGCGTGATGCAGGGAGTACAGCTGGACATTAATCTGTTACTGATGAACCCCCTCACCAGACAGCTCATGGCTGCTTATCAGGGGTTGGGTGAGATTAGGAGAGTCACTGGTGGAAGCTTCAGCAAGAGGACAAGGGAAAGACTTAGGATAAAAAAAAACATTGTTATTACCTTTAAGATGCATCAAAAAGCTAATTCACACAGCAAACAAAAACTTAAATGGCAATATTTCAATCTCATTACTATGATACCTGTGATAAAGAGAAGCATCGATGCAGTGATGCTCTAAACCCTCAGGCTGTCTACTTTCTCAGAATTGTATTATTATCTTTTTGTTATTTTATTGACTCTACGTGCAGAAATATCACCGTGAGATCAAACTAAACATAAGGTGAGAGTTCACGCCCACATTCTTTTTATATTCATCTCCACACCACGCACTGTGATAGACAAACTGTGTGGGGAATCTGTTTCATCTTCAAATTAATTTCATCATGCATTTTAGATATTTTCAGATTATTGATCGAGCGACATGGTAACAGCTCACCATGTCCCACTCACCAAACAGAGACAAATGTCAGGTGCTCACAGTTTATCCTTCCATCTGCCTTTTCTTCCACCTCCCATCCATCCTCAATGCTCGCTGCATCTCTGTTTTTTCTGCTGAACAGCCTCATCTTGGCACTTAACCTCCAATTTGCATAAGTCATTATGGCTGTCAGGACTGAGGAGGCTATAAATTCTGCTAAGTGTTCATCTGTCGTTGCAGGTTTAAAAATTCCCAACCAATTTTTACATTTCTTTGACAAATGGAGACAGAAAGCGCATCCATCGCTGAAACATCGTTAATATATTTGATGAGCCAAGCAGTTTCTACTTAATTCATTTGGACATACACTACCTGACTAGTATGGAAAAATCTTTCTTCCACAGATCACATGTAAAATATGAAAACTTTTTTTTGTGTGTGTGTGCTTTCTTTGGTCAGTTAAACATAGAAATATATTTCTTTAACCCCACGAGGAGAACAATACTTCCTTATTGAATACTCTCGCCTCCCGCCAGCATCAATTACAGCAAACGTTTGTTCTGCCAAATCGGATGCGGGTGTATCTTTCCTGCTGCATCAATAAACAGAGACCAGAACAACACTGGTGTCTCACAGTGAAAACGGGAAACTCAATAGAGGCGCTGCAGCCTTTATAGAAAAACATAGATTTTCCTCCAGCACTCCTGACAGATGCTAAAGTTAAAGTGTTTGTGCACAGCTGGGACGCTGGAAAGCAGACTGACTGTGGCTCTCAGTGTGTATCTGTGTGCATGTATTAGTGAGTGAGTGTGTGTGTGTGTGTGTGTGTGTGTGTGTGTGTGTGTGTGTGTGTGTGTGTGTGTGTGTGTGTGTGTGTGTGTGTGTGTGTGTGTGTGTGTGTGTGTGTGTGTGTGTGTGTGTGTGTGTGTGTGTGTGCGTGCTTACATGGCTGTCATTGCTACCACATCATCAAAGAGCTGAGTTGACATTACAGTGTCATTGATGGCAGACTGAGAACAGCTGAGGCGGAGAGCAAGTGTCCTTTTTTTAATGACACAACAAAACTGAAACAAAGAAGCTGGAAGAACTCAAAGAAGATGAAGATTTACTCCATGTGCACAGAGGCAAGAAGACTGGAGTTAAAATTCTTGACAGCTTTGAAACAGAAATTACAGTGTTGGGGATTTCAGCTACAGGAACTGAGCAAAAATGAGGAAAATATAGAGAAATTAAGTCGTCATGCTTTGCTAGAAATCTGTTCAAAATTTCAAAACTGAGCCTAGCAAATTGCATGTTGTAGTGTACCTGAAAGAAATCTTTATCACTAAGTCCCATACCTCATCAGCATGCACACAAACACAGGTACATATCTCTGCCTGCTCCCCCAAATCCCCCAAAGTTTTGTCATAAGGGACAAAACTTGGTTTCCACTAACTGTTTACTCTTCTAACTAGTGCTGTTGTCTAAACTGCACTCACATTATCCACAGACCTGAGTCAAATGATTTGGACATCCTGCCACTTGCCTAATTAAGGCACCATCCTTGTAGAGCTCAAGGAGGGGGAGAGTGGAGGAGGTTCTAGTTACTCTCCTCATCATTGTATTTTCTGCACCGAGGAACCCAATGTTAAGCAGGTCTTTTCAAAAATCTCTTGAGCTCATTGACATAAAGTGCATCTCCCCACTTGGCTCACTCAACACTTCCATAATAACAGTCATTATCTTCAGCACACATCTTTCTGCTTCATTTAAGCCATTCCTAACAAGGGGCATCTATCATGGAGGTGCTACTGTTCTGCGGTCGCACTGACCTCCAGTGCTCTGATTTATTCCTGACCATCTCCTCAGCTCGGTCTTTCACTCTTGCTGCAGGACAAAAAAGAGCCACTGTGAAGCTTTTTAATTATGAAGACATAATTTAAAACTTCATCAGTCCTAGGTGGTCGCTGGACAGGGTGGCATAAGCAGCCGGCGGGCTCTCTGTCTACACTGGGGTCATTTTTTAAGTGGGGACGAGGGCATTTTCATAAGGTAGGTAAATAAGGGCAGTGCAGCTCAAAGTGTACTTTAATGATCAGTCACTTTAATTAAACTTATTACAACATGTTCGCCAGTTTGTGTCTCCAACAACAAATTGGTGTCTTGCATTAAATGAAGGCTATCATGTGTGCTCATGGGAGTGTGGGATGATATTGGTGATGCTGTTGGGCGAACACAGCATCATTATTTTGATTTTGTCCTCTTCTGCTCTTGTGACTTGGCGAAGCAGCAGGACACAGAGACGATGGTGAGGAGGAGCAGCCAAGCTGCGCCTGGACAAACACAAGGACAGCTCTACCTTCAGCAACACTGTATTAAACTAATTATTCACAATGAGGGATTGTTTTTCTGCGACAATGAATGTTCTGTTTACTCGGCTCAAAAAACACAGCGAGTGCGGTGTCACAGACGCCCGGGCGGCAGAGATTGTAAACATGTTTTTCTCTCCCCTCCCTACAAGAGGATAAATAAAAAGACTGCTGTTAGAAGATTTAATTCTGAGAAGCCTCTCTCTGGGGCTCTGGGCTGCACTAAGAGGCCCATTGCGAAAAGCCTTCAATTAGCAGAGTACACCTTCATCTTCTGACCAAAGTCACCTTGAACAATCAAATTATCTTCAAATTTAAATAAAACAATCACCCCCAATCAATCAGAGTCCATTAGTTCTCAAATAATTCCCATTGCCTCTCAAAGATGCAGAGAAAGCTTCCAGTCGTCCCACGCCCACACACTTCAAACGCGTGTGTGTGTGTGTGTGTGTGTGTGTAAGGTCATCCACAAACACACATGTCTGTGCACAAGAAAGGAAAACACAAGACAACAGTTTACTGTGAAATATCTTTTTATTCCTGATCACACATAGCACAGATGTGTTTGTTTTATCCACAGTTTGGGAGATTTTAGTTGGTTTTTCAGGACTTAGAAAAGTTGGAGTTCATTGTCTCTTGCAGTCTCTGACTGGCAGTCTGCTGGGTATGTGGGGGCAGATTGACAAACAAAGTCAGTCAGATAAATTGCTTTGGTCAGGGTTGCACATTATCATTGAAATGCACCTCTCTTCGCTTGATCCTGAGCACACTGTGATGATAAATCATCCCCATGACCTAAATTATGCAACTGGTAACCGTTTTTTAGGATCACATTCTCTGTTATTCTTGAATTTGGACTGATTATGTCTTCAGAGGTAAACTGTGGCACATTCCAAAAACAAATAACTCTTGAAAAAAAAAAATTTCTTCCTTCCCTGAATGACAATAAACAAGTTTTGTGTGTGTTATTTGAGAGCTGGGTATTACTCCAATCTAGATGGAAACGGCATGGAGTTCTTAGTCTCATCTAAATCACTCCATCACAGCCGACGGAAGTAAATGCATTTTCCCCAGGAAGGACGAAGAGGAGGAGGCTCGTCTGCACTAAAAGCCTTTTCAGACTGCAGGACCAATCTCCAGCACCAATGCCCTGACCAAGGTCATTTCTGTTCAGAGAAGAGGAAAAGCCTAAGATGATGTAGTAAACTGATATCCCCAGGTCCGCAAGGTAAATTCCATCTTGGTAGCGTTGTGTGGTGTAAACTTCCTCCGGGCTTCAGCATACACAATTTTATGGTTCTGGCGGTTACAGCTGAGTATGCTGAATATTTTTATTTTTTTATTTGAAGGTGTAAGAAAGCTGAGCGGATACTGCAATATGCCCTTATCTCAACTTCCACTGTCAGCCCCAGATGTCCTGTAAGTAGCGTTTCTCCTCTCTGAGCCCTGCCAGTCTCTTCATGGCCTCCAGTTGGTCCAACTGCAGCTCCGTTTTAATCATCTCCATCAGGGTCTCATTCACGTCTTTAGCCATGTTCTTAGCATCCCTGGAGAAGGAAAGTAACAGGTAGATTAGAAAAAACGAGCCAGGCAATCAATAGATGTTTTTTCCCCTGTGTGTGTGTGTGTGTGTGTGTGTGTGTGTGTGTGTGTGTGTGTGTGTGTGTGTGTGTGTGTGTGTGTGTGTGTGTGTGTGTGTGTGTGTGTGTGTGTGTGTGTGTGTGTGTGTGTGTGTGTGTGTGTGTGTGTGTGTCTTATAACACCAGAATGTGCAGCCAGTCCTGGACAGTATCCTGGAAGAAAATGGCTGAAATCTCTGTCTTGCTGTTGTAGCATACTGGGGGAGATTTATCATCCAACAGGGATATTTTTTTGACGGGGAAGAATTCACACAGCTCTGATGTTTCAAAAGTAATTTACTCCAAGGTAAAGAGAGCAGCCTGGCAGTGAGAAACACAAGAGAAAGGATATGATGTGGAGCTATACAATGCTGACATGATTTGGCATGATATATGTCTATGTGTGTTTTGCTTTTGTCTTTGTACTGCCAGAAACAATGTGTTGTGAAATACAGTAGACGGGTGTGTATACACTATAAATGATATAAATGGAGCACGATGTTGCATCACAGCGAATGCTACAGTAACGAAGGAATCAGAGAAGTGATGTTGTGAGAAGAACGCTTCCTGTGATATTAAAAAAAAATGTGATATCTTGCTTGTAAGCAAAGCTCTTCAGCGCCTATTGTTTAGTGAGTTAAGGGCCAGAAAAAAAACTGAAATCCTTTTTATATCATAGATTCATCTCCTAAATTATTGTACACTCTTGTAGGATACTTTATTTGTTCCATCAGGAAGCCCATTACAACGAGCTCAAGCATACGGACGAAGTCATAGAGAATTATCTTCAGCCACGAGAACAACAGGTCCTACAGCAGATGGTGTGTCCCCCACAGAGCCCTGATCTCAACATCATCAAGTGAGTCTGGTATTACATGGAGAGACAGAAGCAGCTGAGACAGCCTGAATTCACACAAGAACTGTGGCAAGCTCTCTGCCAGGTTTTCAATAACCTACCTGCCAATTACCTTGAAAAACTTACCGAAAGTGTTCACTCTTTGAAAAGGTCGCATCTAACACGAGATTATACTTTTTTTTGTTTTTAAAAAGCGTCATCACATTATGTTCAGTGGGAGATTCATGTGCTTTACCAGCTTTAAAGCCGCTCTTTGTAAACTTTGTAACCACACCAGATCAAACTGGATCATCTGCAGTGATTCAAAAGTCTGTTGCGAACCTGGCAAAAATGATGCAAAGCCTGCAAGCAGGTTCAGACATCGTGACTTGATTCTGCTGTTTCTTGTTCCACATTTCTAAACTGACAGTGACGGTCAGAGCCGGACAACAAACAAAAAGCTGTACTAATTAAAACCCGACTAATACCGGATTTTTGGGCCCAATGCCAGTGTCATTATTAGGAGTTTTAAAAATCAATGAAACGACTGAGTGATTACCACACATTTGTCATATAAATATGTAATAGAGGCAGAATGCTTTACAGTTTAAGGATAAACTTTATTGTCCAAACAATGAACTTTACTGAAATTGTAATAATTATAAACGACTATAAATAAAAAGAACCACACAATTTCTAAATTAGCCCAAACATCTTTTTCTGTATTATGTTCTGTAAAAAAAAGTTTCCATATTGGACAACATATACACTGATAAGGACATCTGTGTTAATATCACCAAGTAAGTTTGGCCAACCAACAAATCGGAGGGTCTCAAGTGCGTATTTAACATTTCAGTAAAAATCAATTCCACATTTTTTTTCTACACACCATCAGATTATATAATAATAATCTAATATGTATATCATAATAATAATTGTAATAATAATCTGATGAACTTCTTTTGGACACACTGCCTTTCCATCAGATTTACACATCCTCCTCCTGTATATATTTAATAGAGAATATAACTGTAAACAGTCAAGCTTTTTTCCTTTTCTTGTTTTACATCCTATGTTAGTAGGCTGTAAGCTGCATGCAAGTCATTTTTTAAGTGATTCTGTGTTTACTTATGTACATAGCCATTTTGTTCTCTCCTGTAAAAGACACTTCCTGGTTCCTGCATGATAAAATAAAGATTGTCTGTCATTTGTGAACAAAGAAAGGGATCTGTATTGATTTAGAAGTCAATTCGAGGCTTTGTAAACACAAGGCGATCTGACCAAAGTGAACCGTGCCAACACAGAGAGCCTGATGGCAAATGATGCTCTGCAGTCCTTTCACACTCACAGCGGACTCTTGACACGCTGGAAAGAGCAGCCAGAACATGTACAGGTATGAAATGTAAAACCGAAAAGAGCAAGTATCACTCAGGATGAATGAAAATTAAAATAAGGGTCAGTCTTACCCGCAGACATAGAGACAGCCGTTCTGTTTGAGCAGGATGTCGGTGACATGTTGGCTGTTGAGCAGCAGATTGTGTTGGACGTATCTCGGCTGCGAGGTGGTGGCCTCCTCATCGTCCCTGGAGAAACAGACCTTGAGGTGGCTCAGGGTACCGCTGGACACAAAGCCCTCCAGTTCCCTTCTGGGATGAGAAAAATGTACGTGGAGGTTAGGAAGGTTATTCTCGAGATCTCGGACAGGTTGTACCAAACTTGCAAACATGGGTCTTTTCGATGCTAGAATCAGGAGGGCGACATTTCAGGTGCTGCTGTAGAGAGAACATTATGTCAAAGTGAATGAGAGACTAACTTTGTGAAACAGTGCCTGTCCGTGGTTTTATGAAAAAAAAAAAAAAAAAAAAAAAAATCAAAATCGTAAGCGAGAAACTAAATGTAGAAAGTGCCAAGGATTCAACACAGTTTACATACCAACTGTTTTCACATCGAACAATCCCTTAGGATATTTAGCAATAGCTTCAACCACCTAAAAAAGACATGCAACCCCCCCCAAATATTTTCTGTGAACAAAAGAACCCTGTCGAGCTTGATAAAACGGAACGCTGATGGGCAAAAGGTCTGAACAAAACTATGCCAGACAACCAATTTATCTTGTTTAACAAAAGAAAAGCAAAAAAAAATATGGATTTCATAAGCAAGGTCGAGTCACCGTTATAAGCATCTTTTTACAATCAATCCTCCCAGCCTTGCAGTTGGGTGTAACCTTGCTCCCTCTCAGTATTTTGCTTGCCAACTGCTCCCTTCTTCTGCCCGAGTGTTTTTACAGAGCCTGGGGTGCTACAGGAATGGAAGGAAAGAGGAAGGTAGTGCGGGAGTAAGGTTTACTCTGGCTCAGAGCATCTTGTTTAAAGTTAAGCAGTCGGAATGAGCAGAAACATACACAAACACAACTCCACACACACACACGCTCATAACAAGCAGTGGCTCTGAGATCATGGGTGAAGGTCTTCGCCTCAGGGGTCTGTGTTTCGCAGTAACCCCTAGACTAAAATAAGGCTTTTTTTTTTTGATAACACAGATGCTGCAACAGGAATACAAAGGAGAGAGATGGGCATTCTTGTCTTTGTTCTATCTGAAAAGTCCAGAATTGTTGCGAATTGTTCAGCCTCTGAATCCTGCGATGTTTACGATCTAACCTTTGATCGGAGGCGGTCATTAAGAGAAATCTCATTCTTTTCATCAATATGTTTGATCTTGAATGCAAGACCAACAACGTGAAGAACAAGGAGAAGGATCGCCGAGTCTTGTTTGTTTGACATCTGAATATTAAATCAGCGCAGAGTGATAACCGTGTGAGCAGAAACTGGCAGATGACAAAAGGCAGCCGACGTCTTTGAAAAACACAAGACAGACGGGGTGGGAGTTTGGGGGGGGTTATGAGAGCCATAACCTGCCAGACTCCTTGGTGTGTTTATACACATAACAGCCTCTGGCAATATCCCGGACCCTGACGTGATCCCAGCAGGCCTTCCAGTCATGTTTCTCCTGCAGCGTGAAATCACATGCCATGAAGAGGCTGAGAAATCAGAGGGAGGTGGGGAAAGGATAAGTGCAGCAGAGGGGAGAGAGGGAGGACAAGTTGGATGTGACGAGCGGGCAACCTGGCATCAATCTCACATAGAGATGTTAAGTGCTGCGGCTGATTGAGGCGCATCGCAAGCCTTTTCGCAATCCAAACACGAACTGAGACTTCGTCACATTCTTTCTTGACATTTTGTAATATTAATAAGAATAAAAAGCAGTTTATGTTTTATTTATGCAAGTTCAAATTTCAACCCCTACTTACAACTCCAGCTAAGCTTTTATTTAAAAATCTGGGGCATTGAAAAATACCACAAACTTTACTAAGCAGGTTTCTGCATTCCAAGGCAATGCCAGACTTCAAATTGCACTTACTTTAAGGGAAATCCAACTGAGATGAATGCAGGCAGCCAGTTCAACTGCGGCCATGTTGTTCTCATTCTGCAAACCTATTTAAATTGAGTACAACTCTTCATGGGAGGCTCATAAAACACAGACTAATCATTTTGGTCAACACTGTGGGGGTATTCATCAGAGAAGCCCACACTGAGAACAAACACTGCCTACTACCTGGCTGTGAGGTAGTATTTAACTAAAGGATAGAGGAAACAAAGGGGAACAAACAGCATCCTCTGTGATCTATTCTTGTGTGATTAAGGAAGCTAATCCATTCACACGGTTTAATCCTGGAAAGGAACTCGATCAGTGCACCGACGTTGAGCACACGCTCGCTGCTGATACAAGGAAGAGCTGATCAATTAGCATGTAGTCAGGAGAGAGTAAAGCCAAAGCAAACTAATCAGAGCGGGGGATCTCCTGACAGGCGGATGTCAGTTTACTGTGCTTTAACCATCCAAGAGAGTTGGTATGATATTCACTACTATTGAGCTGGAACAAACTTGTTTGGTTTTTTTTTACAATGAAAAAAATAGACCCCTGAAACTTTGCGCAGGTAAGAAGATTATTATTTACAAAATCTATGTCACTGGCCAATATTAACTTTCATGTACACTTTTCCTGGATATACTGTATACTCACAACACAACACTGCCACCTTCAGATCTACAATACAGCCTTGTGTCGGTGTTGAGAACCAAACCATAAACTTTTGTGTTAATAAACAGCATGCTTGTAATTCAGTAGAACTTTGTTGAATGTGAATCCATTAGCAAACCTTAAATCTATTTAGGATTGGCTTTTAACATAGTAGCAATGCCAGGGGTAACCAATGTTGAAATTTCCAGTTGTATTATAGAACAGTTGTTTTGTTACACATCTAGCAGATGTGAAACAACATTCAAAATATTACTCTTTTTGAGTCAAAAAAGAGTTGATGAAATATTTGTCAGCTTGTTAACTCTAGATGTTTAAGCAACTAGGAAAAATACTGACAAGAGAAATGGCGAAAATAAACCAAGCCTAAAATATAAAGTCACAGAAACTCAATGCCCCACCTTGAGTCAGAATTACATGCCAACCTTGCAAGATGCTGTTATTGTTGTCCGGTGTTACTCAGGGAAAAAAAACATGAGACCTTGGCTAAAACAGCTTGACATGTCCACTTTCTTCCCATACATCTTACAATATATCCTTGAGCCAAGTGCTTTATATACAGTACAATGCCCACAATGCTCAATGGAATTGAAGGGAGAACACCCACCTCTTGCATACGATTGCAATGTTCATTATGCAGGGCACTGATTTCAATAAATGGAAAGTGCGGTGGCAAGGTAAAGGATGTGGTTGTTGAGAGCGGTATATCTGACTCACAAAAGGTTGAGCAGAGACTGTATATACTGGAATGAATGTATGGAGTCTGAATAACCACTGAACTGAACAGACCTGAACAGGTAGTCTCCGTCTCTGTGGCGGCAACCGAAGAACAGCCAGGTCTCGCCAAAAACAACCTCCGGGTTCTTCTGCCTGTCCTCCTCTCTGAAAGTCAAACAACAGATGTTAGCGGTCAATCAATACAAACAGACACGCAGGCCAGATGGAGGAGAGGGAGTCCTTCCTCGCAGCAGAGGTTAAATGAGAGGAGTGACATTATTAAGCACTGTCTGCAGTGAAAGTACACTGAGTGACACAATTGCCAATTGTATGAAAACGACCGTGCGTGGAGAAGCAAGGGCATTATATGTATTATTAAATTTCACCCAAACAGAAGGACAGATCTCATCATTATAAACAGTTACTGGAAATTATAACAGGGCTGAAAGTGTGCGTGTGTGTGTGTGAATGTGTTACTCATACACTTATGTGTGTCCAACTGTTACCCCGTGCACAAAAACTGCTCTTGAAAAAAAGTGATTCCTCTTGTGGCTTCGGAGTTTGGCAAATCTCCCGGAATCCTTTGCAGGCAACTGCAACGCAGCAGCACAAAGCGGCTCTCAGGACGCCGTTATCTGAGTCACACACCTGCTGCAAAGGTGACAGCTCTCTCCCAGATAACAACAGTTGACCCCCAACCTTTCACGATGCCATCAGTCAGTTGACTGTCCAAAGAGCCCGGCATTATCCGTTACCCCTGTTGTTTGTGTGTGTGTGTGTGTGTGTGTGTGTGTGTGTGTGTGTGTGTGTGTGTGTGTGTGTGTGTGTGTGTGTGTGTGTGTGTGTGTGTGTGTGTGTGTGTGTGTGTGTGTGTGTGTGTGTGTGTGTGTGTGTGTGTGTGTGTGAAAAGGAGGGGTGGTTCAAGTGACCAACCACAACGATGGGCCTAAAGAACACCAGAGAGGCACTGAGACTGGGCCCTTTGTGCTGCGCCGCTGCACTCGGAGGATAAGGTGCCGCTTTCCCTAAACCGCATCCTCTGCCGTACACAAACAGGCTGAATCCAACAAGACAGATTCCACGAACAAGTTGAATATGTAAATGTGATTTATTTTATTAAAACTGCTGGACACGAGATGGCTCCTACTTCAACAAAAAGGTCTGTTGTCAGTGTCCGTGCACTGGAAGCTATAAGTTCGGCTTCGAATCCTCTCATGTCCACGTCTGAAACTTCATTTTGAGGTGTGCACAGAGACACTTTACTCCTTCAGGAGATGAATGTGAAAACTGTCTTCTGGTGTCAAACTCTGGACATACATCATTCTGCACAGCGAGGCTCAGACATCTCATAAGAACAACACATTTTTGAACGGTCGGGGTTTTCCAAATTTGGGCCCCCTCAAGGGGCACAAGCAGTCCAGCGTAGACCAAAAGAAAAGTGGAGTGATATTAAGCTAAATGGATGTGTTTCAGATTTTTTTCATACAAGTACGGCTATTAAGATTGAAGAAAGCACGACTTCGCTCAGGCGGTACAATGAAATGCACATGGGCAAGATAGAAACATCTTTGACAAGAAAAAAAGGGAAAACAGATGACATCCATCAAACAAAGGCAACCTTAATCAGTCAGGATTAAAGCAAATGAAGCAGCAGAACTATTCGTCTTACTTTGATCATTAAAATGTTGCTCATTTTGTTGCTAATTTCTCCGATATTGCTACAAGTTGATACAACTTTAAATAGGTTTACAGGGGAATTGGGGACAGGATAGTTTTTTTTTCCCTGCTTTCAAAGTGAGTTGAGGTGGAAAAAGTTTGCAAACCACTGGTTTGAGTAACTTGTCAAGCAAATATTTCAAATAACTGCTGGTTTCAGTTTCTCAAAGATAAGCATTTGTTGTTGTTTTCCGTTTCATGTCGTAAAATCAAATATCTACAGGTTATGGATTGTTGGTTGGACAAAACAAGTAATGCAATCGGTTCACCTTGGGCTGTGGACATTTTTTTTTTCCTGTTTTCTGACATTTTATAGACTAAAGGATTAGCAGATTTATTGCACTTTTTAAAATAATGAACAGATTAATCAATTGTTAGTGGCACCTCTACAAAAATTAGCTTCAGGGAAAAAACAAATCAATGTGATTGCGAATGCTAAAAGAAAGCTGTGCTCTCGTTAATTAATTGCAAAGTTGAGCGGTTAATAAAAATGCTTTAGAGAAGAAGTTTGTTTGAACTTTCTGTCTGTGAATGAGACCCGATAACAGAGCTGTCTGGCTGACTTCATCCGAGCGCTCAGATCCCATCCATTAGCATCCTGGACGAGATTCTTCTGATCTGCAAACAGCCTCAAGTAAACTCATTTTAGTGTGCTCGTCTCTCTCCTCTCGCCGCCTGCCCTAAAGGGATCAATACCAATATGAAAAAGCTGGATTCCATTCTGAGTAGACCACACCGGCGCCTTTCCCTGAATACAAATCACATCACATCCCATCCCCACGCTATAACAGCCTGCAATACAATCCCAGGGGGAAGGCAGCATCCACAGAGCACTCCATTTGGGGTCGAAATCAGAAGCGGTTGCCTTTCAGTGCCATTCAGATGATCAGCAGGAAGGGAAAACTGCAAGGGAAGCTGAGGTTAAGACTTGGTAAACATCACAAATATCCCTTATCTTTCATTTTCATCTTTGCAGTTCAGTGCGAGTAGCGCTGAGCGGCTTTCTGCATTTCAAAATACAACGAGAGCAAATAAAAGCTTGAAAACAACAACAGCTCAGGGCTTAATCACTGAAATTACATTGCAGAATTACACCCATATACATTCAACGTTCTGAATTCAAAATGTTTTCATAAGCAAGATGCTGTAGCCTAACTGTAGTCAGCTGTCTGGTTAGACTGATAAATAGAAACTAAATATTTGTTCACACAAACTTTAATACAAATTGTCATATTGAAGTGCCAAGTATGCCTTCTGGCATAACTAAATATTAAACTGAGCAAACTGATTTTTTTTTTCCAAAAGGAAAGCTTGTTAGAGCTGCTAAGAAGATTAAGGCAAACCACTCAGTTAACGTACAATATTTGTCTAACTGTCACTGCTCCCAGCTAAACAAAGACACTGAAAAGCAGCTTCATCTCCATAAAATCCCTCTACGCAAAACCACAGCAATCAATAACAGACTACTGGAGGGCCTTATTCAAATCTCCTGGTACCACCAAGTGAGCCTCTGACCTTTTAAAGACTCTTCTTCCACTTGTTACCAGCACTACAAACTTGACAAAGTACTTTTGAAAACAGCCATCGATTAACAGTAGGTGTGAAAGAGGGGGAGAGGTTGGAGGATCGAAGTGTCCCCATGTTGTTTTGTTGCTAACAGGACTTTCTCGGGCTTTGGAGCAAGATACAGCGTCCCGTTGACAAACTAGTGATTGTTATCTCCTATCAGAGTACATCGTCAGCCACCGAGGCTTTGTTTGGAATCTCAAGTTAAGATTCTGCACAATGCAGCGTGCCATGACAGGTTCTTACAATCCTCCGGCACAATACAGAGCTGGCGGGGGAGGTGATGAGAAACACAGAGAGGGAGAGGGGACTGCGGAGACGGTTGAGCTGATGAATCGTTTATATTGTAACACTTAAAAGCTTCTTAAAATGAAAAGAAAATAATTCAATAAGAGAAATGAAAAAAACGAAAAATCAAATACTGAACTTCCAAGGATGCATTTCATGAGGGGCGGTGGGTGTTTTATCATGAAAGAAAGTCTTGCATAATCAATCAAGGTCTAGGTGTTCTGCTTTAATAAAGCACCTGAATTGTTGTATTTGTCTTAGAATTTAGAGAGCAATATTTGAGCTCTGCTGTGAGGACCGACATGTTGCATATCACTGCGTTACAACAGAGCACTGTCCCTCTGGCTGAACCTTGATCATTAAGACGAGGAGTCTTCAAGTAGTGTGACCAGTTCAGTCCAAAAACATGTGCTATCGTCAGTGCTCCTCTGTCCCGAAGGCGTACACAAAACCTCCCCTCAGATGACCACCTGTCCTTCCAACAAATCTGCCTCAGACAATCCAGCGCTGCCATCACTTCAGCCGCTCCTGTGTCACCTCTCAGAGCAATCACCCGCGGAGGCCGCCCGCCACAACAGAGCAGACATCCAGGGGGATTTAGAGACAATTGGAGTTGACTGGGGCACAACCTCATTTATACAAAGCCACCCAAGAGTTAGACATGTCAGTCTGACTAAAAAGGCTTACTCGGCTTTCTGACAAGTCATGGTGGCTGCGGGCCTGCTTCAACACACGGGCATGAGCCTGGATAGAGAAGCTCCAGTCACATTAAATCCTTCTGACAGGTCATCTCCTTGCAATCTTGATTTAGCCAGCAATTCAGGACCTGCGAAAATTAAACAAAATGTTTAATTTTCTTCTGAATGAATGGAGCTCTTCAAGCAAAGACATAAAGTCATGGTTTAACTAGCAGGAGAGAACTTGAACCTACTTAGCGAAGAGTCAATATCCTCACGCCAACGCATCGGCAATTACAAGCAATGATTTACGCCAACAAAATGGCCACCCCCTACTGGACTTTTTACTTTCAAATCCATAACACCCCGTGTGCCGCTTTGACTCATGGCTTTTTATTACAGAAGTCATAAGTGTGCTCATTGGAGAAGCTCTAATTTATTCCTGTCGAAATGGGGGAAGAGTCTGAAATAATCCCTTTCGTGATCGCAGCCCTCACCCCTAGATTTATTATGCTTTACGTGACGTGGAGTTTTATCGGCTTTGAGCGGGGTCTCATTTAATTGTCTCTGCAGATTACTCGAAAATAGGCATAGATGATGTGCACTTAACATCACTCCAGCATTGTGAATATTCATTAAAGGGAGCGCAATTTTTGCTGGAATAATCTGTGTTGCACTTCGCATCAGTGAGCACATAACTTGACACTTGACGTGAACGTTTCACCGACCTACTTCAGCTGCAAATCTTGGAACACGTAACATTGGCATAGGATCAAGAGCATTATTACAGGCACTTGATTCCTTTTGACAGGTACATTTGCAAAGTGAGGGGTCTCAGCATATACCATGTGTCTCCTACTTGATAAAAACGTCACTTATGTTGGAAGACAATATCAAAATGAGCAAACCTTTGCTGGAGAAAGCCGATGAATGGGGCGACTCCAGTGCCTGGGCCGACCATGATGAAGGGCACCGACGGGTCCGAGGGAGGCCGAAAGGAGAAGTTGGATCTCACACTCACATGGATCTGGGGTCAGAGACCATTAGTGAGCATTCAAAATAATGAGAGTAATTACAACGATGCTGAGAAGCATTGGGCCTGCCAATCTATAAATTGATCTACTTAATATGCTAAGACGTACTAATGAGAAAACCCGTGAGCTTCAGCTGGAATCCACAGAGTTGGCGAAAGGATTTGCTTGCTGTGACCTAAATTAATTTTTTAATTAACCACACACAACAGGCCCAAAGCTTGTTCTTTTTTTTCTGCCACACTAAAGCTGAGTTTTCAGAGGAGCATAAACATGAAGTAGAAACACTTTGACTCCCTAACACCAGACACAATGTTATGACACTGTGCTCCATATTTGCCTCCTGTTTTCCTTGGGAACCTCTTGAACTGTGATATCTGAAGGAGGATGGGCCCTCGACGTCTCGTGTCATTTCATTGTAAAAATCAAAACAAAGACAGAGTAAGGAAGGCACAGACAAGTGTGGCACAGTTTTATATTTTCCCTCCCTGTGAGTGTTGGGTTACAACTACTCTGGCGAACGGAACACTTCAACTCTCAAATATTAGCACTTAGAAATGTATCAGCCAGGACCAAAAATGTGCACAGTCTACTTAAAGTTTCGTTTTTGTCCTGTCTTTTCATTACCTTTGGCGGAGCCGGGCTGCCGTAGGATTCATCCTTCCCCGGGAAAACAGGGCCAGGATTGATGAGGTCAACCAGCCAACCGGTACACAAGCCTCGCCTCCCAGCAGGCCGCCGAGAGCACGCTGGGAACTCGACCACATTGAAGACAAAATGCAGCTTTCCTGGGTGCCTCAGACGGGAGCTACAGAGATGGGACCACAGAGAGTGGGAGATGGAAAAGGCCAAAGGAGGAAACATCAGAGTGGGAGAGAGAGAGTGTGTGTGTGTGTGTGTGTGTGTGTGTGTGTGTGTGTGTGTGTGTGTGTGTGTGTGTGTGTGTGTGTGTGTGTGTGTGTGTGTGTGTGTGTGTGTGTGTGTGTGTGTGTGTGTGTGTGTGTGTGCGTGCAAGGCATACAGACAGACAGTGACAACCAGGGAAATGCACAGAGATGAAGTGGAAAATGGAGCGAAGCACAGAGAGGCAGAGGCAGAGCAGAAAGGTACACAAAGATCAATCCTGAAGAACAGGCAACAATGCTGCTTCAAAAATTCCCACAACATCATAAGAAAATTCTCGTTGAACAACAGCAACATCAGAGAAACAAGGGCACATCTGATGCAGTGCCAAATACAAACTTGGACACGGCGCTGAAGTGTCCCAAATTATGATTTATCCCTGTTACAAGAGCTTAAGTACCTCTTCATCAACGCCACCTGTTGTCTTTTAAAAAGGTGCTTTTGAATAGATTTTAAACAGGATGTTATTCAGCATTATTCATTACTGTTTCTCAATACATATTAAGCTTGCTTCCACTTGTAGTGGCAGAAACAGGACATATTAACCATTTCAATTAGCTTGTAACTTTTATAGTTTGAATTATTAAATAATTTTAGCTACTTATCTATTTCAACTGTTTGCCCATTACTTTTAGCTAACTATTTAAAAAAATCAAACAACTTTTATCACTATTTATTTATGAGAATAAGCTAATAATTTCAACCATTTAGTCAATACTTTTCAACAATTGTTTATCTAACTATTTCAACTTTATAGTCCATCATTTTAAAGTAATGAGTTCAACCATTTCTTCATTACTTAGTTCGCCATTTCAGCTGTTTATCCATTTGTTTAAGATAAGTATTTCAACAGTTTTGTCATACTTTTAGCAAACTGTGTTAGCCATTCTTTAGCTAACTATTTTAGCTGTTTATTCATAATTTTAAACTAAATAATTTCAACCATTTACTCATTATTTTAAGCGAACTATTTTAACTGTTTCATGGACTCTCAATACCAATAAGTGCCAAAGTGCTAAGTGGCAACAGGTTGGTGGGAGTACTGTTAAATCTTCAGCTATTTAAGATGGTTATATAACCCATAGTGAGGATAAACATCATACCAATTTGCCATCCTCCATGTGTGTTTATTTTCCACCTTAACACAAATACGTGGATATATATATTTTGGGGAATTAGTTGAACTACTCCACAATCTTTCCACGTAACACCGGGCAAACCACAAAAGTAACCCCAAAGGATGAAAGTTTCTGTCTGTCGTGCTTTAATAAAACTGCCCCCCCCCCATCCCTCTGTTCCAGTCTTCAGTGTCGGCTGAAGCACTCTCATGCTCTCTCTCATCCTTCACTCTCCAGTTCCTGCGGGCCACTGGAGACCTCTATTGACCACGGCATCAATAATGCAGGTCTCTAATGTCTCTGCACCATCTGATAAACTACAGCCGTGCGCTCTCTTGTCCGTTCCCCATCTCTTAGCCCAAACACACACACACACACACACACACACACACACACACACACACACACACACACACACACACACACACACACACACACACACACACACACACACACCACACACACACCACACCACACCACAACACAAGCAGCTAAGTGAGGGACTAATGAGAGGAGTGGAGAAGTTTTGACATTGTATTAGATGTTGCTGTTCCACATGAGCTTTAAAGCAAACCTAATGGGCACAAGCTTAAAAGGAAGAGCAAATCAATGACAAGCTAAGTGAGAAGAAAGAGGAACACTTGGCCTATATAAACTAATAACAACTAACTAAAGGCTATACAATATTTAGTCCTTTCATTTGTGCAGTTTCCTCCTGTCACTGAGCTTAATAGGAAATTGCATCTACAAACACACAACAGTACAATATACCGGATCTGACAAGGGTAATAACAAACTTATGGTAGACACACACATACGGAACAATCACTTCCGTACAAGTTTGTATATGTTTTATTTAATTTTTCAAGTTGTTTCTAAAAACCTCAGACTTTATTAACTTAACAGCACTTTTCCCTGATGTTCTTTAGTCTCTTTAATTCTCTTAAATGTCAGATCATTTGGAAGCTCAATCTGCCCCTGTGGAGGTGTTGGCAAAATAGCAGCTCTCCAGTGAACGGCAGTGCACCGCATGTCTGCCAAGAGAGCAAGATCAATATATATTTTATCATGCAAACTCCTACTCTCTTGTCTAGTAGTGCCTAATAAACAAACTCGAGGAAGTGATGCATCATGATTCATGCACGAGAACAAAACATCAACACATTCCCAAAACGATGTTAGAAGGTTATGAGGCCAAAAAACACTAGAGATCATATTTCCAGTCGTGTGAATCATACCATGATTTAAATACATGTTTTAGAAATCAATGGAGAGAAAGACTATTTCCATTTCCCAACACTGATTAAAATCATGGATTCTTTAAATCCAAAATAAGGAAACATATCCAAGAATTGAATTCTTCTCCATGAGTTATTACCGTTTTAAACCATCTCTTAATTTTCTCATATTCTGCAGCTAAAATAAACCAGTAGGAATTAAGAAGATGTAAGCCTCCATGCTCATTTAGAATAAAACAGACACACATACTTGTTATTCCAGACAAATTATACTGTCAGAGCACAACTGTGCACAGTTTTATCCAGAACAAAATGTAAGCTTCATTCTTATTTTTCTGACACCTTACCTGGCTGCTGAATAAGGCCTCGGCTGCAGTTTCGGCAAATGCTCTGAAAGGCAAGCACAACTGTCAATCACTTTGCTGTCTTGCTGAGATTTGGTTACGCAGACACTCATGACAGCGAGGAGACAAAATATGTGAAAGTCATCTTGGCCCACTGAGACGTCCTACCTTCCAATCTATCCTCTATAACCCCCACCCAGGTTACAGTCTTGTTTCTAGGACACACTTCTATATTTATGAAATTACAAACTCAGGGTTATGGAATCCCAAGTGTCCAGATGTGGAGCCAGTAGGAAACAGATTGCTTATGCAGACCTTATTTCAATGCCAGCCATGAAGGTGCCCTCTTTTGGGAAATATGTCGTGCACGTTGTATGCGTGAGGAGGTGTCAGTGAAATCAGGAAGGCTTATAAGAGTTAGAGATAACATGTCCCCATGCAGTAGCAACAGGACTATCTATGCAGTACCCAGCAGCAGTTATTGAACGTGGGCAAAGAGAGTGATGGAGAGTGGTGCGACGTGCTTGCTGTGTACTCCCTTACGTTTTATTTGGATTTCGGTGATAGATGAAGCTGGAAAGCCAAAGCTGCGCCATATGTACCAGCTGAGGCCTCACAATAACACATTTTTCTGCTAAATTGCTCAGAAAGACAAACAGCTGGACTAAATCTGCTCTCTCCTCTCTGTCTGGATTTCTCTGACATCTAAACAGCTCAGGGTGTTAGAGAGGCAGCTCCACACTTGGACGTTTTTCTTTTTTTTCCACAAAAAAATGGTGATGTAGGAAGCACTTAAAAGTATGTTTGAAAGATTTTTAAGCAAAAACAGAGGCCTTGCTGAAACAGCAGTCTTCTGCTAAAAACGAATCCCTGTTCCCTCAGATACTAAACAATAAAAAATTTTTTTTAAAAAGAACAAAACAAACAAAAAACAACAGGGACGAGGGCTGACACATCAACTTTAGAGAGTTTAAAGAACAGTGGGCTGATAACATAAGGACTAAACAAAAACAAGGTCCAATGGAATGATAAGATATTAAAGAATTTGATTACTCAATGCTAAAGCTGGAGAATGTGTCAGTATGGAAGAAGAAAAAGTAGGTTTTTCAACATGCGATCGCAGTGATATAGAAAAGGAATTTCATTCATTCACCCTTTATCGGGGTATTTCCATCTTCTCTTGGACGTATAACTTAACTCAAGTGAAGTTTTGTACATAAACAATATTTGAAAGACTATACTGTATAAATATATTCAATAGGATGCCTTATTATATTTCAGAGGTTTCATAAACAACGGTGTCTTTTGATCCCTCTTCAGAAAAAACACATGAATTATCCATGTGCAAAAACACATGTAATCCCAAGTGACCACCGACACATATGCGCCTGAAATATGTATTTTGCCCATTGGAAACGTGTTTTTGGAACACTTTCGTGGTGTAATGTGTGAAGCTCATGTTGATTCCCATGTGAAAAATGTTCCACATATTTTCCCCACATTATCATATGTTGCAACATGTGGTAAACATTTGTTATACGTGTGTTCACAAGTGTCCCGTGAAAACATGGGAAATATGAGCCAAATATTCAGCATGACATGGAAATGAATAGTGAACTTTAGTGAAGGGGGCTTTTATCTTGAAAAAGAAGTCCAACTGTTTAGACTCGGAGGCTCAAAATGTATTAACGACTTACAAGGTGAGGCAAGATTACAGGCTGGCCTTGCTTTGTTATAATCAATATGCTTGTACTGAAGATGTGACTCAGTGAATCATTAGTAAATAAATCTTCAGTGATAATCAGGGCCAAGCTGCAACAGGAAGGATAAAAAAAAACAAAAAAAACATCCTTTATGTTTTAAAACAAGAGCAGATTATGCGCATTTGGCAGTCACTCACTCACGCAAAATCTTCTTATACATACAAAATACAGTACAGTATCTGGTGATACTTTCCATCAGTGAAAGCACACACGTCTCCATCAGAACGTGTATCATGTAAGTAAACACAATCCACTGCAGCTACACGGCGCTCGAGTTGCTACCTTTCTCTCAGAGTGGCAACACATGTCTGAAGCAGACAACAATCAATCCATCATCTCACATCACTGCACCATGATGATACTGCTGGTAGATACAAAGGATATATCACTTTTAAAACCTTTTGAGTGCAAAGCTTTTTTTTTATTTTTTTTATTTATTTTTTTTTCCAGTGAGTGGCTTTAGGATACATTTTTAAAATATGTATTTCAGAAAAAGATGTCTGTTCCAAAAAAATGCAGTCCAGGATTCCCGCTACGTTTTTAGAAATGATCATTTTCGAGGGTATCATCGATCATACTGCACAACAATATAATCTATTCCATCTCAAAAGTCTCTCTGTGCTGCAATTTATATGCAGAGGTACCATTTTAGAGGTAGAAAAAATGAGATAGCAATGTGGTTGGACATAAAAGTATATACTTCGCAAGATTTATGGATAGTTTCTTTGGCTGCACACAAAATTGTGGAGGTTTTTAGCATTAAAGCATTATGAAGAATACTCCTTGGTAGGGTTTTTACACTTTTTAATAGCCCTCAAATGCTAATTTCAAGCTACTTCTGAGAAAAGGACCTGCTAGCCCATGGTTTTCCAAAACCATTTAAACACTTTCCATGGCATTTTATTAGAGCTTAAATTAATAGTGGGAATATGTGTGATATGCAGTGCGTTCTCTGTGACCAGGAAAAATTCATTTCAGATTTCATGCTTTTCCTTCAGACAGGAGGAGTTCTGCTGAACTCTGTACTTTACTTTGATTTACTTTGCTCCACATGTCACAATCAAGCTAAAAAAAGAATAAAACTGCACCCTGGTACAATTTCATTTGAGCCATGCGGTAAAGTAAATTGAAAAAGATGCTCATGGACAGCATCCAGTTCCCTGGGGCTATGACCCCAAAGTTTTTATCCGACACTCTATATGAAACAATGGACCATATAACAAGAGACCCGACTCCGAGGAGCAGGTATCTTTCTCAATTCATACCAAGCGTTTACTTTTATATACAGCCTGAACTTGGCCAAAGGCATGCGGGTCAAGACACATTTCTCCTCATTATTTACAGTTACTGTAAAACAGCCTAAACTCTCATCACCAAACACCTTCCCCTTAGCTGGGGTAATGAACCAAGAACAGTGCAAAAATGCAGCTGTGTACTTTAACAGTGACACACTGAGTCAGAGCTGACCATTAACCGACGATCCAAACTGACCCCGGCACATTCATGTCCTTGCAAAGCTCAGTGGCTCAACAGTAAACCGAAGAACAGCTGTTGCCCTTAAGGGCCTCCAACACCACATTTTTCACAATCGTCCCAAATGCCAATTTCTGCATTGGTTCACCACTGGAAAAGGTGCTGCGGTTGGCAAAGTTGGCCTAAAATAGCTGACACGGGGGTAGGCAAAGAGCTGTGACACAGCTGTTTTAGAGGACAACTCCGCTTGTATGTAAAGCTGTAGCCAACTAATTTCACTGTCTGGTAAGTTTCAGTCAAAGCTTATTAGATCTGAATGACTGAATGACCAGCCAGCTATCTTAATGAGTGGAGAGAAAATGTTAGTTCTCTACCAACAGTTGGTGCCAGGGGGTCAAAGGAGGGAGGATGGGGACAGCAAACAGCCCCAAAAAAGTATCAAATATTATTAGCAAGGTGGGAGATAATGAATAAACGTTGAAAATATATCTTGGAGCTACAGTAGTGCCATTCTATTTCCAGAAACTGGGACACAAAAACCATGCTGGGGCTGCGTGGACTCAAAAATGAGATGAGGAAATGAGTGTTGACCCTTCAGATACACACTGTCTGACCATTCTGTATAATTAAACGCTCTGACAAAAATCAACGATGTGACTACCTACAGCTCGCTTTACTGAGGGTACAGTGACCCCTACTGGTTGAAAGTCATCCAGGCAGACAAATCACCTGAATTACAAAGCACAAGACAGACTTAATATAACCTGAAGTCTTTTAGAAAAGAAAAATAAACACTTCTAAAGTAAATTATTCTGTTGATATTTTGAGCAGGTGCA
The DNA here is from genome assembly GCF_029030835.1 of Brachyistius frenatus. Taxonomy (NCBI): domain Eukaryota; kingdom Metazoa; phylum Chordata; class Actinopteri; family Embiotocidae; genus Brachyistius; species Brachyistius frenatus. The sequence continues at coordinate 652,525 of NW_027210656.1, forward strand.
TTCAAAATCCCACTCTCACATCAATAACTATAATTCCAATTTGCTTCCCACGTGAAAACCTGTTTTTAATTAAACAGGCATCTGTTATTGCTACACATTTAAAAACAAAACAAAATGAAAACCATCTTTAAAATATGCCAGAATATTCGTTTTCCTTTTTCTTCTGTGCTGTGGATCAATGTTAAGCTTAAAATGCAGCCATTTGCTACGTGACATGAAGATTAAATCAAACAAAAATTATGCATATAAATGTGATTTTGATCAGATTTTGCCCATCAGGGTGGTTTTCACGTAGCCTGTTGCATAACACATCTGGCAAGGATCGTTTTCACCCTTGACTATTAAACACTCCCGAGAAATTAGAAACCTTAAAAGTGACTGAGTGAGTGAGCTAACAGCAGGGAGTCTGACCTATGAGGAGGCTGAGAGGAGGTGAGCAGGAAGGGAAGGCTGTGAGAAGCTCCAAAACGCTGAGGCTCGGGTCTCTCACAAACAGGTTGTAGTCTGCGGCACCTTGTTTGCTGCAGAGCTCCTGCAGTCTCCTCCTCTGCACATCGTCCCCGGTATGCTCCACCAGCGCTCGCAGAAACGCCTGACAGGGACACAGTAATCAGATGTACTGTCACTTGAAGCCGCTCTGCTCCTCCATCAGCAACAGCGGTGATGGCTTTTGCAGTATTTCATACTCGCTCTCTATTTTATTCACAACTATAAAAAGAAGAGCCAGCTACACTTCCTGACTCCGCAGTGGGGCAAACTTCAATGCCACATAGTACACAGGTCAAAAAATGTAAGTCTTTGTGCGTTTTCTCTGGAAATTAAAACTGTAGCGGGAGACCTTGACACCAGCCCAGTTATGTAATACAGCTATTTTAATATGCACATTAACAATGCACTTTCTGCCACAGTAAGAGAAGTCACTTAGTTTTTAAATGCCTAAAGGCTCCTCTGAAATTAGCGAAGCCAAAGAGGCAACCTTTTGATTATCAAACATTCATCAAGATCTATTTATGCCACAAATTAATGTTACATTTTCAGAGGACATGCTGCGGTTTAACTGGCATTTCATTAATAATTGCTTGTTATTTTTTTTGCAGGCAGAGATTTAAATGAGGAGATTAAAAGGGATCATGAAGAAATATTAAAATGCCTAACTCTAAGAATGATTTGACTTTACTCTGCAACCATGAGTCATTCTCTAAACCTCTAAATATTTGTCATGCCTAAGTGTTCTGTGTAATCACAGCAGTTCATAACAGTTTTTGCGTGTGTATGCAGAGATTAGTGGCGTGGGGGATAAAATATTATTTGTACAGCATAGTATCGTGGTATTTTGTGTGCCAATATTGTATCGATATGCAGACCAAGTATCAATATTTTACACATTAAAGTTTTGTTATAGGCCTTTTGGTGATTCCCATCCCTTCCCGTCTATCTTCTATAGCCAGCTCTTTTTAAATATTGTGAAAACAAACAGTGCCGCTGTCTGTGACAGTCTCTGGATTGAGTAATATATTAAAACCATTGCGTCTCAGTAGAAAAAGATGTACATGTTTGTCAACCTGCATTTGATGCTGTTAAACATCCTGCTGGGAATAGTACTTGTTAAGAGATAGAAGTCTTTATGTTTCCCTGTCTTAAAAACCGTGGGGCTTAGAAATTATAGCCATTATAATCGCTTTAGTAAAACAGTTTTTAACCGCTTGGATTACACGGAAAGGTGTTATAAAATAAAACTTTTATCGCCCTGCGAGTCTGCAGACAAGTTTGGCCTGAAACAATCCATTTCTGTGCAGAAATTTAAAAGAGAGATTTGTGCACAACTCATTTATACAGACTTTTCAGGGTGCTGAACTGACGGTAGCTGTTAAAATTTAAATGTTCTGACACATTATCAATTTTATCTGGCAGTTGAGAAGCTTTACTAATAAAATCATGGCAGCTTTCAGGAATAATGATTCCCTAATGTCTATTAATTCATCATACTGGCTAAGCAGTATCTTAATTATTTACTTTTAGACATGTTTGTTTTAAAACTAAAATGTAACGTGTTTAAAAATTGTAGCATGCAGAGTGGCATTATCGTGAAACAGAAATCGTGTTGGAATTGTGTAATTTGGGATTTTAATGCCGAACAATTCTTAAAATGACATTTTTATTAGAGCTGTTGGATTGCTGCCATATTGTCTTCCTTTTTGTCATTCAGTGTGCAGTGTACAATTAACAGTAAACTACTGATGCAGCTCATGCCAGATGGGAATTAATGGTTTTCAACTTTGTTAGAACATAATGTTTTTTTTTTAATTAAATAATAAATTAAACTTTCGTTGTAAAAAGCGGGATGCTGTGAAAAAAAATTAATTGATGGGAATTGTGAACAGGACAAGGAGTACAGGAAGGTGCTCAGTGATTCACAATATAACCACTGTTTGGGAACAGTATTAGTATTTTAAAGTCCGTGTAAAGTAGTAACAAATAATATTTTCACATTACAGAGAAATGTTATTTACCACCTAATTAAATTAGGTTTCACAACTGTGAACAAATAATGTTGCAAAATTTAGAGGATCGAGAGACACTTGTGCAGGCAAAGCTGAAGACTGCAGCGATTTGACATTTTCATGCACCAAATGTGACTTTAATTCTCCACTGCCACAGAGGACAAGGCAATTTTACTGATTATTTCAGCCTTGGACCCACACTCTGTGAATCAAGTCTTACCTCGGCTTATTAAACCAAACCATGAACCTCTGCAAATCTCCTGGATCCAGGGTCAGTACAGAAATAAATGCATTGTGAAATAGACCAAATATAATTGCCCCTCTACATGAAAAACAATACCCTTTTCTCTGAACTTTGACAAAACAAATAAAAGTTATGTGCTCTAGCAGGAAGGGGGGAAATGACACATCCCTCTCATTATGCTGATGGACTTAAACAACCAGCAGGATGTAGCATTAAAAAAGTGGCTTGTAAATTAATTGGTGGCAGAGCAATGTTTGGACATACAGTACCTTCTTAGGAACACTTCGGATCTCTAGACACCATGTGAACACAAACAACAGAGGGAAGTTCGGGGGGATGTAGGACGGCACCCGAGCACCTTTAACAGGGGAAGAAAGAACATTACAGGATGAGCGTAACAGGGCAGATATGAAGTTCACAAATACAAAGAATGTAGTCAGCCATTATCCTGTAGATATTATGTTGTCAGTGTTTTTTTGCCAATCCAACACTGCAGTATGTCACGATGTTTTCTTTTGAGTACAGAAACAACAAGTTCAAATTATTTGACAGCAGCAGAATTGCCTTTTTTCTTGGTGTCCTTTCTTAGAGAAACATTGACATGATGGTTTCTTTGGTTCTGAAGACCCAATCTGAGGAGCATGTTGTCCACCTCTGCGGCCCTGTTTGGACAAAACACGTCAAAAGAATCCCCCGGCTGATAGGCCATAGTCGGGTAAGCCTGAGGATGAAAAAGAAAAGTATACAGTTTACATTGCAACATGACTCTGTGCTGGAGATTTCTTTTAGATAAACATAATTATATCATGCTTACAGAAATGTCCAGTTCTAGGAGAAGGGCCGTCTTCACTGAATCTCCGCTAGTCAGCTGAACTGCCCTGGATATGGGCACCTGATGGAGAGTCTCTTTGTTCACTGGTCCAACAATCTGAAAGCAAACATTCATGACATGAAGGGTAAAGTACGGCACAATTACTGGTTTTATCAGCAGCAACATTCATCACCTGTTCCGTAGTGTCCACCTCCTGGAGAGAAACATCCAAATAAGATGGAGGCAGAGCAGGAACATTAAGCGAGGACTCAGACAGCGGCGGCGGGGAACGTGTCAGAGAGACTGCCAGTGCAACATGGGGAACTCCAGCGTCCCCCGTGTGTGTTTTTGGTGCTGATGTAGAAACACTGGCAGTAACACCAGGCAGGGATGCCAACCCAGTGCTCCCTGCAGGAGAAGCTGGCCTGAGATCAGAAGTGGCAGAAGCTGAAGATGAAGCAACAGATGCAAATTTGGAGTCCGTGTCTACAGATGCTCTGACTGAATCACAGTTCTGGTGGTCAGTGATGCTTAAGAGGTTTAGCTGGACATCTGGAATGGATGAATCAGGAGCTTCTTTGGCTGAATCCTCCGCATTCCCTTTCAAGGGACCAGTCCCATCAGAAGCCATTTTTGATAAGGCTCCTTTGATGGCTTTCCACAGTCCTTCAATCCAGGAGTCCACAACCACCTCCAGCCTGTACAGAACAAAGTCCACAAGATGATAAAATTACAGCTTTGTAAACAAGAGAAAGAGGGTAAATGCCAAATGCTGCATGCAGGATGTGTATACTTTCTTACTCTGCAGAACTTACCCTACACCATCATCTGCATATCCCGTTGCATAGAATTGTTTGGCTCCAAGTTCCTGTAGACGACGCTCAATTGTCTTCCCACAGTTGCAGAAATTTGCATAATTTGTGTCTCCTAAAGCTGGAGCAGACAGAAGAAAACAGATAAAGACTCTCCAGCAACTGTTCAGAAAGTAAACAATGTGCAGTGCTCTGCATTTTAATGATTTACAGAAATAATGTTTTGCAAATGAAGTCCCCATATTGACAGATGACCAAAAAAACAGCTAATGTACCCTTTTCTGTTGCAAAAATTACTCAAAGAGGCTTGGTTCAAAATCAAACATATCGGACATTTATTCTTACAAGAAGGAGCAACTACATGTGCACTCAAAGAGAGGTGTCCGGCGCTGCTCCCAGATCTCCTCTGTAGGGCAGCTTTTATACAGTGTGACAGTCGACAGTCACCCCCATTCCCTTTGTATCTGCTTTCGTATGGGAATACTGAGTTGGTTAAGATAAGGGCACAGGGGAGTCATCAATTAGATGCGGAAAGTAAAACAAAACAAAAAAGGAATCACTTGCAAATAAGAGAGAAAAACAAGAGACTTTCCGGAGCCACAATGCAAACAAGAGGAAGAGACAAATCTTTTTTTCCTATCACCTTCCTAAAAGAATTTACCTAAAAGTGCAAAGCAAAGATGTTTATAGTGGTCAGTGGAAAGGGTCTTCTTCTTGATGCGCCTTACAAATTGTAGAGCATTGTCTGGCGGTTCCCCATCTCCAGTAGTAGACACGATAAACACCACGGGGGCATTCTCCTTCTCCAAATTGTACTGGAATCAGTTATATGATTAATAGTGTTTCGGTGCATTAATATCCACAAAATCATCAGGCAATGTAATGTTTACTAAAATTATTAATGGGTCATTGTGTGTAAAAAGCCATTCAGTGGAATATGGGGCTCCAAGGACAGCTCTGTTCCGAGTAAAATATTTGTCATGTACCTTCTCATTCTGACTCAAGCAGCTGAGATCAGCAACAAGTCCGTGCCCCTCGGCCTCCTCAGCAATCCCTTCTGCTATGGACTGGGCTTGGCCCTTTCTGCGACCCGTACAGGACCACAAACCGCGGCTTGACTTCACAGGGCATGCTAAAAAAAATAGTTTGTAGATTAATATGTTCCTCAGTAACATTTCTTATCAGACCTTTTTTCACAAAAGACTTTAGGACTTTTCAAAATAGGGGAAAGCAGAAGTGTTACTTATAGCATTAACATTGTCGACATGGTTGGACTTATATTAAGTTGGGGAAATGTAGTCGTGACAGCAGCATAGAAACACAAAAAAGGTGCACACAATATAAAAAAAATTACAAATACGTATACATAAAATAAGATAGATATATATTATAGAATATTTGTATTAAAAAAAATATTCAAGTCCCCCAGTAAAGCATGTGTGCACACAACTATACTCGTTATAAGCATATCATTACTCATATCCTTCTCAAGAAACATTGCCTGGCCACGTTACCACAGTTATATTTAAGACATTGAGGTAGTATTTGCTGTCCCCTTTCAACTGTATAGCCAACTTATTAATTTGGTTTTATCACACAAATTTCCACACGTATTAGTCCCCAGAAAACCTGCAGGTTTCCATCTCTATTCACAAGACACACCAGCAGCCCTGAATACATACAGCACCCGGACGTTACGTCAAGATTTTGTCGTTAACAGCAATTACTATAATATTACACGCGGATATGAGTGTGTTGTTTGTCTCTTCAAAAAAAAAAAAAAAAATCCAAACCAGCCGCTTTACAGATCATTTTAGCTGAAAGTCAGCAATAACCGGCAGCTTATAACTAACTAACGCACTCCAGACAAAACAATGTTTGATCCCCAGATGGAGACTTTTTGCGCTGAACATATCCAGTTAAAACTACGAACACTCATTTAAATGTCATTAAAGTTGAATGGATGCTGTACAAAGTTCTCAGATTTGTTTTTACCTTCGCAAAAATGCTCTGGAAATTCACCGTCCGCTCCTTCTCGTGGCATTTTAACATCACTGAATTCACGCGAGAGCACATCTCAGACTGACCGTGATCGGAAGGAACCACATTACAAAAAAAAAAAAAAAAAAAAATCTTTCCAATTCTATTCTAAAACTATTCTACATGAAAAGCTTGAAATAGTTTTTTTTCTCAATAATTTTTTTAAATTCCATTAGTTAATTAAGTGCTATTATACTGAATACAAGCGAGTACAAGTGTGTTATAAGACGCGGGGAACAGGACTTGGTTCCGCCCTCCGCGCCCGTCGAGTCTTCCAGAAGTCGCCGGCAAACCCGTGCGGTCTGCAACACAGCGACACTCCGCATTTCCTTCATTTAATCTCGGTTTCCTATCCGTTGAACTCCGACTAACTGTCCTAACCCGACGGTCAACATGTCCTCTATGGGGACACTGGCTTTTGATGAGTATGGGAGGCCGTTCCTCATCATTAAAGACCAGGATACGAAGACACGGCTAACGGGCATTAACGCCTTGAAGGTACAATGGGCTCGCTGGCGAAACACAACTGTGGCACGTTGTTTAAGCAAGTTGTTAATGTGCAGTTAATTGCACGAGTCCGGTATGTAAAGCCGAAGTAATAGTTAGTGATACAACGGGCTGTGTTTTTTGTTTTTTTTAAAGCACATACTAAACGGGTAAACTACGCTGTTTGTGCTGTAGCATCGGTACAGCACGAGCTAAAATATTAGCTCGTCATGCTAACACTGAGGCCCATGTGCTTTCTGTAATGCGTGTGCAGACCACGGGTGTTGCTACGCAGCATTTTCCCAAAATGGTCTGTGTAAAAGCACATCATTTACATTTTCGAGTTTCAACCTTTTCTTTTTTTCTTTTTTTTTTTAGCAGATTACAGTTGTTGAGGTTGGATCGTATTTAAATCGTGAGCTGACTTGGAAATATTTGTGTTTTGCAGTCTCATATTATGGCAGGGAAGGCAATCGCGTCAACGCTTAGGACATCTTTGGGACCAAATGGTAAGTGTTAACCAATGCACTGCGGTCATGTTAGACTTCCTTATAAATTTAACAAGCCGCAGCGAATCATTTGAGTTGGATAAAGTGCAGTAACCTAGTTGTTGTTTTGTTTTTTGGTCAATACTTAAATTAGGAATCTGTCTCGTACAGAAAATGGAATAGTTATTTTAACACTCGCCACCTCTCTGAACCATTTTTCCATCCAGGTCTCGACAAGATGATGGTTGACAGGGATGGAGAGGTGACCGTCACCAATGATGGAGCCACTATTCTCAGCATGATGGATGTGGATCACCAGATTGCCAAGCTTATGGTGGAGCTGGCCAAGTCTCAGGATGATGAGATTGGTGATGGAACGACTGGAGTTGTTGGTACGAGAAAGAGAGATGTTTAAGACAGACATAACTATGCCAGGGCTCGTATTGAAATTAATTTCTGTTGGATCTCTAAATAAAAAAAATAAAAAACCTGTCCAAATGGTGCTGAATAGGTGAAAATTACTTCTTTATTTTGTATGAATGCATTTTACGTTATCTTCACTAAACAATAGCGACGCGTTTACAGAAGATCTGCCAATCTCCGAACATATTCCAGCGATAGTTGGTGATCGTTTTGGTTTTCTTTTGCCTCCTTAGTGCTTGCTGGCGCTCTGCTTGAGCAGGCTGAGCAGCTGCTGGACCGCGGAATCCACCCCATCAGGATCTCTGACGGTTACGACCAGGCCGCACGCTCCGCCATCGAGCTGCTGGACAACATTGCGGAAACCTTCCCCTACGATCCCAACAACACAGAACCACTCATTCAGACTGCCATGACAACGCTGGGATCCAAAGTGTAAGTCTTTTTGTTGTTTATTATGTTGCTGCAATACCATTAATTAGAAGTTATGTTTGATTGCATTCCACTACTTGTCTATATTTTCATGTGCTCTTTTAACTTGGCTGGTACTACAGGAAAACTATTGATTTCTCAACTTCTCCATGTAAATTGTTGTGTTTTTTCCCCACTAGCTACAATTCCTAAATTTAGATTTTAGGCACGGGACAGTACAGTATTCTTCCAATGGGACATGTGTTCAGTTCTGCTAAAATACTTTAATGTTAAAAATTGTGTTGTCTTTCAGTATCAACCGGTGCCACAGACAGATGGCAGAGATTGCAGTGAACGCCATCCTCACTGTGGCCGACCTGGAGAGGAAGGATGTTGACTTTGAGCTCATCAAGATGGAGGGCAAGGTTGGAGGAAAGCTGGAGGACACGCAGCTTGTCAAGGGAGTTATCGTTGACAAGGAGTTCAGCCACCCTCAAATGCCCAAGGTATGATCAAAGGGAAATACACAGACAATGTCTTTGATCACATCGTCTGTGTATTTCAACTGTTTCTAGTCAGCTATATGGAATCATATAGTTGACTGTTGATGAGGGGACATTCATCTGTAACTATGATTAAAAAAAAAAAAAAATCCTAGTAATTCAAGTCTGCTAAAATGTAACTTAAATGTGAATCTTACTACGGGCATGTAATGCATAGTAATTGAGGGTAACGAAATATGGACAAGTTAAGTGTTTGCGTTGTAGCTCAGACAAGACTAGAGACACTTTTTGCTTGCTTTTTTTTTTTAGTGATAACTGTGTGTGTGATAACTGTACAATAATTGGACTTCCAACTTTTCATTGTTATTTCAGGTTCTGAAAGATGTTAAAATTGCTATCCTCACCTGCCCATTTGAGCCCCCTAAGCCCAAGACCAAGCATAAGTTGGATGTGACCTCTGTGGAGGACTACAAAGCTCTCCAGAAATATGAAAAAGACAAGTTTGAGGAGATGATCCAACAGGTTAGTAGCCCCTGAATCTGTTCGCTACGGATGGTTAATTTTGAACTATTATCTGGTAATTTTTAAAAATGGCAGCAATAATGAACCGACTGGCAAATGAGGTTTAAAAACACATTTTCATATTTTTATTTTAAGGTCAAAAGCAATGGTGCTAACCTGGCCATCTGCCAGTGGGGCTTTGATGATGAAGCCAACCACCTTCTGCTGCAAAATGAGCTGCCTGCTGTGCGCTGGGTCGGAGGGCCTGAGATTGAGGTGAGACATGTTTGTCACGTCATCGAGCATCATGTAAATGTACTCTTCCAACAAAATATTTTTGCGTCCTTTATTGCTTTGATTAATTATTGCCACTTGGTGCTCATGAGCAGAAAGTATTCATTAGAATTGTTGTATTCTCTGCAGTTGATAGCGATAGCCACAGGAGGCCGCATCGTGCCGAGGTTCTGTGAGCTGACTCCAGAGAAGCTCGGCTCAGCTGGTGTGGTGAAGGAGATCACCTTTGGTACCACTAAGGATCGCATGCTGGTTATTCAGGAGTGCAAAAACACCAGAGCTGTGACCATTTTCATCCGTGGAGGAAACAAGATGGTGAGCACAAAACTGACGCCAACTCTCTTAAATCATGCATTCATGTTGATGTATGCCCGCTTGGTTCACATCTTTAATATTTATTTCTTGATAGATCATCGAGGAGGCCAAGCGTGCTCTTCATGATGCTCTCTGTGTAATTCGCAATTTGGTCCGAGACAACCGCGTTGTGTATGGAGGTGGAGCTTCAGAGATTGCATGTGCCCTGGCCGTCAACCAGGCGGCAGACAAGGTGACACATTAAAAACACATAATTCAGTCAACCATATCATTTTTTTACTTTAAGCATTAGAATAAACATAATGATGTCCCTCTTTACTGCTTGGATTTTTATTAATCTCTGCCCCTTTCCTTTTCAGTGCCCATCATTGGAACAGTATGCCATGAGGGCATTTGCCGATGCTCTGGAGGTAATCCCAATGGCACTGGCTGAGAACAGCGGGCTGAACCCGATCCAGACCATGACAGAGGTCAGAGCCAAACAAGTCAAAGACAACAACCCCTTCCTTGGCATTGACTGTTGTAACAACAACACCAATGGTAAGCTTCACTGAGCATGTCACGATGCAATGGTCTTTGATGTATCAACATGATGTCTTTCAAACAGAAGGTGGACTACCACACTTGAAGACAATTGCAGCTTGGCACCTGGGTGTCAAAACTGAGATATTTTAAGTTTTTTTTGTTTTGTTTGCTCCTGTACAGACATGAAGCAGCAACATGTGATCGAGACCCTGCTTGGCAAGAAGCAGCAGATCTTGCTGGCTACTCAGGTGGTCAAGATGATCCTCAAGATTGACGACATCCGTTGCCCAGGAGAGATCGAGGAATAAAGCCTTCCTGAGTACAGGAAGTGTCAGGTGTGCTGAACGCTTATAAAAGGTCTGAGCTGTCCTTGAGGTCTTCAGCACTTCCCCATGCACCGCGCCACACTGCATACTGCTATTTATCATTTGATAGAAAATGTTCAAGCTGTTGTTGTATCAAAGTCACGATTAAAATGTTGGTCTGTTGAAATTTCCAGACTCTTGACCTCGTATTTTATGTGCTCAAAGTAGAACGTGAAAATGCTTTTTTTGTGTTTTCCATCTCAGGCGTACCGAACATATCTTTACATAACTTGATCAAGTGTTTGCAAGCATGATGCATTGGTGTACTCTTTATGCATTCTGTTATTATTTAATCTTTATACTCTTAGACTGACAAGACAAGATCGTGTACTGCATTTAGATAGTTTGCACAATGCAAACGTGCTGAACATTTTTGGCTCAACAATTTAAATTCACATTTAATTTACATTAAAATCACAAAGATACAAACATCAATATCCAGACTTATGATGCCAAATGAAAAACGTTTTAAATGGAATGTCAAGAAAAACTTGAGCATAACAATCACCTTGACCTAAATAGCGCCTCTTCATTTTTTATTTGGCCTCTGGTTTGGATGAACATTTATTTATTTCGGGCACCATATAACTGACTTCTCATTTACATGTACTTGTTGAGCCAGTTGAGCATGTCTGTTCTGGCCTCCTGGATGCTGGGTTTGTCCGTGGGGTCGATGTCCTCTCTCTTACGGTGGACAAATCCGTGAGTCTGACCAGGAAATATCTTCACCTGGTAGTCTGCTGTGCATTTCTCCTTCAGCTTTGCTTCAAGCACGCTCACCTGAATGAGCAAAAAAGAAGTCAGCGCAGGTTGCTGGTGGTTATACGGCAGAAATTTCACTTGTTACTGGTGCATATTGACATAGAGGCTTACCAAAGTAGCTATTGAGTGCTAAATTACCACTGCAGAGCACATCTTTACTAACCTGTTCCAGAGGGATAACATCATCCTTTTCTCCAAAAATGAACAGTGTAGGGCTCTTCAGCTCATACCTGTCCTCCATGTCGCGAATTATTCCTGCACAGCATCACATAAGACCCACAATAAAAAAATAAAAAAACACACCGCGTGTTCTGCTCCCTCGACACACCACAAGATAACCAGGAGAGGCATACCATAAACCGAGACTCCAGCTTTGACCTCGGGATAGTTTAAGGCCAGGTAATGTGTGGCAACCCCTCCCCAGCAAAAGCCCACCGCTCCAATGTGTTTGGCCCCGCACTGCTCCTTCAGGAACCTCAGCACTGCATCCACCTCTCTGGGAAGGAAATGCTCGTCAATACTCGAATGCACAAAGGGAATAAAATATTACAAACCTGAGGTCAGCGAGCCAATCGGATATCCCCAAATCACAGGTGAAAAATAGCCCTGCGTGTATGACACCATCTGCACTCGGATATTCATCAGCAGCTTAAACAAGTGAAACTGACTCTTTAGTTACTTGTTTATGTTCGTTGGCTTTCTGTCTTCAAGCCATTCCTGAAATGTGGACCAATCGCGTGATGGATTCCATGGCTCCTTTCCAACATAGAAGTCAGGACACACAGCGCTGTTAACAGTAAAACAATGCAAGAAAAAAAAAATCACTGTTATAGACCAAGTTTAGCGTCACGTTTATTTTTACTGAACATGTGGTCTGTAAATAAGTGACGTCATTTGGCAGAAGTAATGTCAGAAAGCCTACAATTGCTACACTAAGTAATAATCTGAATCCACTTTATCCATGTTTCTGTTTACAGTGTTGAATTTAACACACGTGTATCCATTGGTAGCCAGCATGTCAGCCATGAATCTAGTATTGGGAAGCTGCCACCCAAAGATGTCTTGAATGACAATGACGGCCTTGTCAGACGCTGCGGATGGTTTCACCACATAAGCTTTGGTGTGCTCTATCTGGACCTCCTGGCCGAGCCCTCCATACTCCATCCGATCCCCGATATCACAGGGGCACGGCCTGGCTTCATTAGCCATCTGGAGACAGACAGGGAGACAGAACATCAGCAGGGAAAAGAGGAAGTAGGGTGAACTTAAAAAGCTCACGTCTCTGTCCTGCATAGACAAGGTGGAAAGTACATTTGCTCGAGTATTGCACGGCAATCTGAGCCAAGTACTGGGGAAGCTGTGGCTCCGATGGTTGAGGAGGTTGCCCACTAATCATAAGGTTGGCAGCACAACCCCCGGTTTCTCCCTTCCACATGTTAAAGTGTCCCAAGTTGATCGTGATGGCAGGCGAGCAAGTTGCATGGCTGCCACTGATGTGTGTGAATAAATGGATTCATGGGAGGCAAAATTTGGAAAGCGCTTTGTAAACTGAGGTTTAAAAGTGCTACAGGGGCAGACCATTTGGCCTACTTGGGTGCAAACTCCCAGGACCCCTCCAGGTCTGATCAGACCAGTACTTTGAGTATTTCCATTTTCTCCAACTTTATACTTCCACTCAACCTTATTTCAAAAGGAAATATTGACTCTGATGTCCATATATATATATATGTAATAATATTGATGTACTTAGTAGGATTTTTAATACAGGATGTTAAACTTGTGTTATTTCTACATTGCTGTATTGGTCTTTTATTGAAGTAAAAGACCTTAATACTTCCCCCCCAGTGGAGTCACTTAATCCTATTTATAAAATGCGCAACACAATGACAAAGCACTTTGCACAAATAGTCCTAATTCAGCCTCAAACCAGAGCACGTCGACGTCACATGTGCACTTGTAAAACAGCAGAGATCAAAGACATACCGTACTGTTTTCAGATTTTCCGTGGAGCGATCCGATGTCTAGAAAGACTCTAGAAGTTTCTGGCCAGAGCGATTGTAAAGTTAACGTGGCCAACGTCAGGTGGTTTAGACAAAAGATTATTTTTTTGCTATGACCTTCAAAATAAAAGCAAGTTTCACCTTTCTATTAGTGTAAATTGTCATTGCGATTTTTAGCAAATACCCTGTCCCTGCTCATAATAACAGCGAAAGACTGTTTTTAACTTTTTATTTATTGTAATTTGTATTGTAATTTATTGTCACTGGCATTGATACGGAGGAAGTCACTGAATCTCATTTGTACAATGACACACAAAAAAAAATCTATTCTATTCTTTTTTTTCTATTCTACTCTATTGAGTGCAGTGCTTTTTTTTTTAAGACCTTTTCTTTTGTGTAAAACTTGACTGATGTTGCTAGTTCGTCAAATTAATGAGAACTTTATTGAACTAACAGATTTTGGATTCCTGAAAATGTCGTCAAATAATTGGTCAGCTGTGGGGAAGGAACTACTCAGACATTTCATAGGTTTCGCTTTTATGTTAAACAACAGCATCATAGAATTTAATCAAGTTTCTAATTTAGGTAGCCTACGAATTTTTCGTATATGTCTCTATATGAAATTACAGTAATTCATTCCTGGTACTTTCGTCAATAAGGATCTTGATTCATTAATAAATTGCGTTGCTCATTGGGAAATGGCTCGCGGTGTCGAGGGCATTAATCTACTCTCAAAAGGCACCGCTGGGATTCGAACCCAGGATCTCCTGTTTACTAGACAGGCGCTTTAACCATCTAAGCCACGGCGCCAGTGAAGAAGTGAAGTTGTAGGATCAGTCCAAACCATATCCGGTCACATGTTCTGTTAAGTGATTACGTCATATGTTGCGTGGTTGATTTACCTTGATTTAGTTTTCTGATTATTACTTACACCAATTCTCTTACCATAGCCCTTTGGCCGACTCATCATACCAAATAATAAGTCAATGTAGGCTTAGGAGACGATGGTTAAATATTTTAGAGAAGTGTGTAACTTTTAATGAAAAATGAACAAAAATGTCAAAAAAAAAAAAAAAAAAAAAGGGAGCCATTAAGGACAAAATAAAGTTTAATAGTGAGAAAAAAAAAGAAAGAAAGAAACAATCACAATTTGGGCCCCATTATACAACTTCGTGGTCCAACTCTACTGTGGTCTCGGTAAAAGTCAAGTTACATAAATAGGTGTTGTTTCTAGTAGCATCCTGTAGATGTCGCTGTTACAATAGGTTTGTATTTGATGCCTGGTTTCTAGGAACATCATGGAGGCGAAGCGGAGAAAATACCAGTACTTTCTCCAGTGCGGATATGTCCATTTTAATTGTGCCTCAGAAACCGAGCATCTGGTGTTTTGGGGTTATATACGGTCTGTGGTTTTGACCAAAGTAAAAAAAAACAACAACAACACTAAAGCATGCCATTCGGAGACGGTTGCTATGGACGTGTCCCTGACGTAAAGCCGAAACCTCTGCGGTAAAGTAAGACTGTTGTGACAGGAGCTCGCAGTGAAGTTCGGCGCATGCGCTCAGCGGGTTTCAGCGAGCCATTTGTCTCCCAGGTTTTAACTGTCGTTTCACCAACACAGAGGATGTAACGTTTCTGCGGCGTGTTGTTGTTGTTGTTGTTGTTGTTTTTTGGTGCATTAATAATACACCGTAAAATATAATCTTTTTTTTTTTTTTTTTCTTCTTCTTCTTCTTTTTTTTTCTTTCATCGGCGAACACGAGAGCGGGAGCGAGAGGACGGCGAAGCAAAAGGTGCTTCGGTGTTTTGTCTGCGGGGAAACCATTTTATGTTTGCCAATGCATCCGGAGCCGTAAGGACACGGTCGTCTCGCTGGCTTAACTGAAGCTGGCCAAACGATATTACGCGTGTCGTGGATGGGTTCACCGTACAAAGTACTCCCGGAAGAAACGGTGACCGGTGCCTAGCGAACAACATGGACACCGCCGAAGAAGGTACAGAAAGAAAAAAAATCATTTTAATACGTGTCTCGTTGTCTTTGCCGTCGGTGGGTTAAACTAGCGTTAGCTCCGTGAACGCATCACCTGGCCCGCTTTGGTTGGTTCACTCGGCTTGAACGGCGTGGCTTTTAATACGGACTGCCACCGGCGTGTGAGTTCAGGAAGGCCGATTGTTAAACGTCGTTTCGACGCCAGGGCATGTTGTAGTAAGAAGCGTTATAATAGGAACCGTCGAGAGGACCAGAAGTTACTGGTGATGTCATCATCAGTCTCGTGTTGTGTGCCCGCTTTAGATAACCGAAGTTTCTCGTTTTGACTCTCTTAAATTTGACTGTGTTGATTATCTTGAGTGTTTAACACGACCGACTTCATCACATGGCTCCATCCTGAATATGTCCCATCACCACCACCAGGAACCGCACATGTGGTAGAATATAAAGTGAAAACCATGTATTTACAAATTTGTGGTTTTTGAATTAGAACTTTTCTGATATACTGGAGGATCAAATGTTCCCTAAAGGTGCTACAGATATTCTCTTAATCTTTAAACTAAATAAACTATTTTAAAACCATTTGGGTTTTCTGGAAAAATGCATTGCTTCTCTGAGTTTGTTGTCTTTTTTTTTTTTTTAGATATACATGATTCTTACTAATATGGATTCAACTAACTAAGAGTACATGTAATAGTTAAAAAATAATCACAACCTTAAATAACTACAGCACTAAAATACACATTAATGCAACAGTAATGTCAATCCCACAAACATCATACATAATAGTAAAACACTGCAAGGGAGCATTTACTGCATAGTGAGTACTTTTATTTTTATGTACATTTTGCTGATAGTACTTGCATACTTTTACCTAAGTAAAGTTGTACAAGCAGGACTTTAACTTTATTTTTACAGTGTGGTATTAGTACCCAAGTAAAGGACTTGAATACTTCTGCCATCCCTGTCTTTTGCTTAGCTTTGGTGATATTACATGCATATGCTCACCTGTAACCTGTTTCTTTGTTTGTGTGTGCAGCGGATATTTGTCGTGTGTGCCGCTCTGAGGGGACCCCAGACAAACCACTGTATCACCCATGTGTCTGCACTGGCAGCATCAAGTTTATCCACCAGGAATGGTGAGTGTGTTTGGCTGTCTCCTTCCCCTTTGACTGCTGTCATAATTGTCACCTTGTAAACTCACATTTCTCCTCATACCAAAACTTTCCCCTTTTATTTAACATTGACATGTGTACAAAAAGGTTAATGGCCCTGATGTGAGTAACTACGCTCAGGACACCACCTCAATCCTAGTTTGCAGTGACCCTCCTCATCCCTTCTCCAAAAATGAACCTGATGTCTTTATTTCGTGTTGTTGTGCACAGTTGTTGTGCACAGACCTCAACCATCAGTCCACAACCAAAAGGTATTCAACTTAATACCTTTGAGGACTAAAGGGAGCAGAACATACATTCAAGAGGCTGGAAACACAGGATTTTAGCTTTTTTGTTTTGTTTTTTTTATTTATTTTTTTATTAGAAAATGACTCAAAACAATTAGTTGATTGTAAACATTTCTGGCAACTCTTTTTCTGTTATTTATTAATCACTAATCACTGCAGCTCTAATTCCTATCCTGGTTCTAGACACGTGACCATAACATTTTAAAGAACCCCAGCCAAGAGAAGAATGGGTTTCTTTAAAAAAAAAAAGCAAAAATAAAGGGGTGTTAATGAAGTTATTTTTAATCTCATATTCTAAAAATAGAATCACAGATTTTTGTTTCCATGGGTGTTCTGATAATTACATTGCTGATCTAAAGATGTTATAATGAGATTGTTACAGTATCGTGCTAACACCCTCACTTAATTAGAAAATCCAAGGGAATCTGGAAACCGGGATTTCCTTTCTGAAAGAGACTAGGTTTTGTTAGTTTGAGGTGTTTGCTAAGAATCAGATAAGTTGGAGCACAGGTTGTGTGCTGTGATAATGCCGACAGTAGTGTCTTCACATCGAATGTAACAGAAGAACCATGAAAAGGATGCAGAACAGGCTTGTCCTCGATCAAATCCGAGGAGCATAGTGTCCATATTACAGGATTTAGGTGTGTTATTTACATCGTGAAAACGACACTATTCCCTGCAGCTATTTTGGAGATTGTGTTGTGCTCTCATCTGTCCCGTGTGGGAGTATCGCTGGGTCCAAGAGTGTCAGGTGTATGGAAATCCCAAGGCAGAAGTAAAGGCCAGGCCAGGATTCTTCTGTGGTAATTGACATGGATACAGTTCTGTCTGGATAGTATAGTTGTGCAGAGCATATACATATTGCAGCTAACCTTATGAGGGAAAAAAAAAAACAACAACAACTTGAAACTCGATTCTACATTGAGGCCACAGTTGAAACTGTGAATTATGTAAGCTGAACTGAAACTTAAAAGCGTGGTGTGTGTGTGTGTGTGTGTGTGTGTGTGTGTGTGTGTGTGTGTGTGTGTGTGTGTGTGTGTGTGTGTGTGTGTGTACAGCTAATGACGACAATGTCATATTGTTGACTCCCTGACATAATTTAGTTGTAAATCCCACAGTTTACTCCATGTCATAACCGCTGGGATTTTGTTACGAGGGGCAACTTGCATACAAGAACAAGTAAGCTCAGAAATAGCTGCTAATGTCCTTATTTCTTTGTTTATCAGAGAATGTGTCTTTTTCCAGGACTGAGACTTGATAAGTGCTCACAGTTAGTGTCTGCTGGGTCCAGAGGTCCCGGAGAGGTCACCACAGCTGAGCCTACTTATACATTATGTCATGTCATTGTACAGCCATGGCAGAGGAATCCATGAAAAGGTTATGCTGGGTCACCACTTCCAACTTTTGTCTCACAAAGTCTGCATCCCAGACTATGTTTTGAATCTGCAACACAAGAGGTTTTTTTCTTTGCTAATTTGTACTTTGGTTTAATCCAGTTAGTTAATCCAAAATCCATAAACTGGCCAAATTAAGGATTGATCAAATCTTTAGAAATTTGTTTTCAAACTTCAACATTCAGAATATGACACCAGACACCCAGATACCATTTATACTGTATGTATAGTTTTGGGTTTTAAGGTGGATAATTCAAATTAACTATTGTCTGCAGTAGCTGCCCATTGCTAATGATGAGAATTGTCATGTTTTTCAACACTTTAAAATTTTGTTTGATGAGTCTGTTTGAGAAGTTGGACTTCAACTTGAGTAGTATTTATGTGACAAAAAGTATTGTAGTATTACTATTATCAATTTTCACCTTTCAAATGTCGCTCTACAGTTTGGTCCAATGGCTGAAGCACAGCAGGAAGGAGTACTGTGAATTATGCAAGCACAGATTTGCTTTCACACCAAGTAAGTCATCGTGGCATTGATGGATTGTCCCCTTAAATATATTATACAGCCTGAAATTTCTCAAATTATCCTTAGAGATGGAGCCGTGCGATTCATCTTATGTCGGTCTTTTTTTTTTTATGCATGTGATTCTACATTTATTGAAAGAATATTCTTTTGTTGATACATATTTTTGAATAATGTAGTTAGCTTCCATAACTTTAAACAGAAAATTACCACACACAAGTTTATATAAAGGTCTGTGGTTCAACTCTCTCCACCTGTCCCTGTCAGTTTACTCCCCAGATATGCCCTCACGCCTGCCCATCCAGGACATCTGTGCTGGCCTGCTGACTAGTGTGGGCACAGCCATCCGCTACTGGTTCCATTACACGCTGGTGGCCTTCGCGTGGCTCGGTGTGGTTCCTCTCACTGCATGTAAGTGGGATCCACAAACATAAAATCGGCAATAAATTGTGTTCAGACCCAAAATGATGACCCCCCACTACACCACTTGCACGACTTGTATCAGTTGTTTATCCGTTTTAACTGATTAATCAAATGAAGATGGGATAAGCTATATTATTTTAGTTTCGCTGACCAGCCCATTTGATAGATTTGCGAGCAAATGTTCATCACATGCTGAGGCTCTGTTTCTCCTCATCTACTTTCCCGTCCCAGTATGGGTGGAATATTTTTGCACACATATAGAAACTTAAATACACATTTCCTCCTTCTAGAGGAGGAAATGTGAATGACATAAGAAATGACAATGACAATGAATCATTTGTTTGGTAACATGATCAAAAGAAGTACAGCTTTAGTACCAATACATAACAAGCAGCGCAGTGTTTTTCAAAATATCTAAATCCTTCTCGGTACTTAATGTAAAAAATGTCGGCTTGATCTGTTCAATTCTCGCATATTATGTAAGTTGTCACATTAAAGTGCTTTTGAAATGTTTATTCATGCAGTTTATACAAGATGTGTACAATGACACCAATGTATTTACCTCATCTCTGTGTCTTAGGTCGCATCTACAAGTGTCTTTTTACCGGCTCTGTGAGCTCTCTTTTGACACTGCCATTGGACATGCTCTCTACGTAAGTGCTAACGGCTTCGGCACTTCAAGCAATACCATGCGATAGGTTAAACTTGATGAAAGCTAACATGTTTTTGTGATTTATTTTCCTCATTTACCCATAGACTAGTTACAAAAGACTATGTCAGGGTTTTTTATACATTTGGATATGTGTTTGTTTGTGTTCCTGCAGGGAGAACCTGCTTGCAGATTGTCTACAGGGTTGCTTTGTGGTCACCTGCACCCTGTGCGCATTTATCAGTCTGGTGTGGCTCAGAGAACAGATAGTCCATGGTGGCGCCCCCCAGTGGTTAGAACAGCATCAACCACAACCACCCAATGCAGCCGGACAAGCCAATGAGGTACACTGCTTGACCAATTGGACACCGTTTTGCTTCCATGTGGTGCAATAATTAGAATATTTATGGTGCACACAGAGAGTACTGTTTGTCTTTTATCCCAATGGGCATTATTTATATACCATATCTGACCATGACACAGAAATCTACTGTTCAGTAGCCTCCTTCTGTTGTTACCTTTATTAAAGAGATGCTTCTTGTTCCCACTCCTTCAGCCACCAGCTGCAGGTCAAGGAGCAGCCGATGAACCTCCTGCAGCCCAACCGGCTCCTGTTGACCCTCCGGCGCAGAATGAGGCCGAGCCGGAGCCCCCTGATGCCCCTCCAGACCAGGGTGATGACCCAGAGCTCGAAGAAGAGGAGGGAGCAGCTGCTGAAGATGCAGACCCTAACAACGGAGCACAAGGTTGGAGTTTGATTAAAGATTTATTTCTATTTTTTCCAATTTATTTTAAATTTAACTGCATTTTATTTAGATTAGTATTAATGTAAAGAAACCAAAATATCATGTTTTATCCTGGCAGGTAATGCTGTGCAAGTTGCATAAAATATTAACATCACAATGTTCAATGTCATCCATTCCATGTGTGTACCATAAGAAAACAAAATAATTATCTTGAAGATATCACACTCCACATTAATTAAAAAAAAAAAAAAAGGAATTCTTTTAATTTTTAAAACAACCAGTGGCTTTTCTGAAGTTTTGCAATGGTAAGCCAAAGGGTTTATAGAAATATCTTAATTTTGAGATACCCAAGAACAAATTACAGCATACAGATAGTTTCCACAATTGCCTCCTTTGTTTGACAATTTTCCAAATCATCAAATTTAATTTGAGAATGATATAACGACGTGCCAAAATGCTACCCGTAGCATTCAAATCACATTTACTTGCTTGGTATTATCATGGTTGGACTGATTTTGCAGCGGGCAAAACAAAAAGGTATGATAATACACTGTGATTGTATTATACATTATTCTAGCACTACGGTGTCACCACAACTAAATGAATGCAACCGAAAAGCCTCTGAGAAGCACATTGTGCACCTCGGAGCTGACACATTTTCCTAAAACAACATTAATAATGCAACATGAACTGCCTGCTTCAACAAGGCAGAGAGTTATAACTTCGCCGAAGATTATTCCAACTCTGAAACATTTGACCGGGCAAGCACATGATGGTGTGTCCTATCTTTATATTCTACATTGCGGTGCTGTGGCCATATCTGATAAACAGAAAACTACAGCTTAAATTTATTTTGACAGTGATGCCAAAATTGTTGGGTCTTCATGAAGTTTGATACTTTCCGAGTTGCTGACTGTTGTGAATGGGGTGTTTCACGGTGATATCTGTCTGTGTAGATGACATGAACTGGAATGCTTTGGAGTGGGACAGAGCAGCAGAGGAGCTCACCTGGGAAAGGGTAACTGCATGTCCTTTCTTATCTCTAAACACCCCTATACACTCTTTAGGCTTCTGGGTTATACATCTGTGCGCATTAAAACATAAAGGATTTCCATTTCCCATTCAGATGCTTGGCCTGGATGGTTCGCTGGTGTTTTTGGTAAGTCTTATATTTGATGTCTTATGTGTCCTAAAATATTTATATGAAGAGTATGTAAAAAGTCGTACTCCTTGATGACTTGCGTAAAAGCTTGTGTCTTTGTCTCCTAGGAGCACGTGTTTTGGGTAGTGTCTCTCAACACACTCTTCATCCTGGTCTTTGGTGAGTACACTGAAACAAAAATGTATCATAAGCATCAAGATACAGTAGACCGGACACTCGTATGATGTTTTTGTCACACCAAAAATGCACCCTTAAAACTCTGTTACGTAAATAAAACGATGGTATTTATGCTGCAGTCAGAGAAACATCTTCTCTTGTCTTCTTTCTTTCAGCATTCTGCCCCTACCACATCGGGCACTTCTCTGTTGTTGGTCTTGGCTTCGAGGAATATGTAAGAAACTGCTTTAATGACTTCAGCGTACGAATTCAATGATGTATTCCTCAACTTATATTTTTTCATTTATCGACTACTATTTTTTTTTTTTTTTTAGGTCCAAGCCTCCCATTTTGAGGGGTTAATCACAACGATCGTGGGCTACATACTGCTGGCCATGACGCTCATCCTGTGTCACGTATCCTTCCACCTAACAACGTGCCTCACACGCCCCTGAAAAGCAGAGCTTTCATCCAAACTAAATCGAATAGAGTTTGGTTCATGCAGGCTGTAGTTTTGTTACAATATAAGGAGAGACGTGTTAAATGAACTATTGTCGGCTGTGTGTGTGTGTGTGCACTGTTGATCCTTAACAGCTGTTTTAGGGACTGGCTGCTTTGGTCAGGTTCCAGCGCTCCCGGCGTCTCCTCGGAGTCTGCTACATTGTTGTCAAGGTAACGTCTCTAAGTGCAGTTACTCATGTAGGACACTGGCCTTGGTGTAAATACACACAGAAGTGTTCGCTCCTTCACTACATGAACATGACAACGAGTTCGATTTTATTTGCAGTCATACACGGAAGGAAATTAATTTAAAAACAATCATTGAACACAGTGTGACACAAGCACATCAGGCGTGAGATGGCTTTGTTTATTTAATTGAACCCTGCATGAAGGGAACACCCACAAGGGTACACAGTTAAACGTTTACAGTTACACTAATTTCTCAAAAAAAAAAGTGTTGCATGTTTGTATTTCACACCCTTATATAAATATTGTAAGTTTGAAATGTATTTACATGTAACGTGAACTATTGCTGAAAGAAGCCTCTACTTCCATTGCAGGTGTCTCTGCTGGTTGTTGTGGAGATTGGTGTTTTTCCGCTGATCTGCGGCTGGTGGCTTGACATCTGCTCTTTAGTAAGATCCTCTTCCTCTTCTTCATGCTCTGACTTCAGCGTTTCTGTATTACACTGTTCAGTAATCTAAACCTTCTCATTTTAAGACCCAGCTCCTCACCCTTGTTTGCCTTTTGATTAAAGTGGTTGAGTAGTTTGGTTTAGGAGACAAACTTTAAGGAAGGTTAATGCATTTTTTTTTCTCTCCTTGGTTGATAAAAATGTGTTGATACAGTCCAATATTATAACAAATATTTTTGTTATGTTCTTATGATTCTAAAGGGTTCTTTCAGTGAGTAAATTTGCAGCCGTCGCCCTATGAAAATGTCAGTGAATACTTGTTATGCATGGTGCTTTCATACAATTTGCACAGCCTCTTTACAACACCTGTGAAGTGGCTTTTAGTAGGGCTCTCCAGCACCGTGACAAAAGCAAATGCTACTGCTCACACAGTTCATACATTTATCAACACACAGAAAAACAGAGGACCGACTGGTCTGGAGGACTGGGGAGTGAGAGAGCCCCCATATGCCTCTGTGGTGTGTGATTGTTATTCTCCCGTGTGTCTGTGTTGATGCTTTCTAGCACAGTTGCAAGGAACTGAGTCTCTGTCAGCCACAACATGAGCTTGTACAGTTATTCAGATCAGCGCAAGACAGACCATTTATGTAGTTCCTGAGCCAGAGCCGAGCCACTCAGCCTTCCTCGGAACAGATGGAGAAGTCCTTACAACAGACGGGTCACGGGGACCATGTTTCTCCTGCTCTGCAGCTGACCACCTGTGAAAGTAATCTGATCGGTCAGGAAGTAGATGGTGTGGAATAAGCGGTCTTCATCATATCACGGTTCAGCCTCACAATTAGGTGCCACTTTTGAAAGACACAAGCTGGTGTGGTCTTTACTACAATGTTGTTTTGAGGGCCCGAGCACCGATGGTGCGAAAGCCCTATTGTTATCCAAGGAATTATTTTTCTTTTCGGTCCTTGTTCTTACAAATGAATTGCCTTTTTTTTTTGAGGCTTTATCATATTCAAAAACTCATGAAAGTTAATACACACATCTCTCCCGGAAAAATTTCGTATTCTAGTGGAGTCGGGAGTGGGCATGGCCAAATGTCTCCCCAGCGCCCCCTAAAGAGATGCTCCGGCGGCTACATTTACCTACATGCACGAATTTCAGTGGACATGTGTATCACACCTGGACGTACAAAAAAGTTACATTGCAACTCGACAGGAAGTCTGCCATTTTTAATTTAGTCGCCAGACTATACATCTGATGTGTGTTTTGCAAGTGGGCGTGACCAAAAGGCTCGCTAGCGCCCCATAAACTGCAGCCTCGGCACCTAGTTTCACCTACATGCACCAAATTCGTTGGACGTGTATCACACAGAGATGTACAAAAAAGTCTCTTGGCATCATTAATTTGTTTTCGTCGATCGGTGTGCACGTGGCGTGGGGGCCATTTTGAGCGTCTCGTCATGAAACTACAAGTGACTGTAACCTTTATGTACATATTCCGATTTTCCTCAAGCATTACATCTTTGATAACAGTCCCGACCCGCCGGCTCCCCAATGTGCTCCGTGCGAGGGCCCGCATATCACTGCTTGCAGTTTTAATTTGAAGTTGTAATTCATATGTAAAGCTACAGCATCTTTTCCATTTAAAGGTAAAACATAGAGCCAGACTTTAAATAGCAGAGGAATCCTTGAAGGCATTTCCTTTCCGAAAATTTTGTTTACTCTGATCTGAATCTGTCATATGTTTAATATGACGTGCAAATGTTATTCAAAGCACATTTTATCATCAAGTTGCAGTTATTGACCAAAGAGAACTAATGAGAAATCATCATCTTAGACTCGACACTGAATTTGAACCCATTCCATTTTGATTTTTAAAATGGAATTCTCTTGGTCCTGCAGGAGATGTTTGACGCCTCATTGAAAGACAGAGAATTGAGTTTCAAATCAGCACCTGGCACAACTATGTTCCTGCACTGGCTTGTGGGAATGGTCTACGTCTTCTACTTCGCTTCTTTCATCCTACTACTGAGAGAGGTAAGTTGACGTTCTCATGCAAAGCCTGTGGTTGTGTATCTCAGGCTAATTTTGCTTGTGGGGAAAAAAAAAGACAAAAATCTGCTGTCCACAAAGTCATTATACCTTCTTTGTCCATCAGGTGCTGAGACCCGGCGTGCTGTGGTTTCTGAGAAACCTCAACGACCCTGATTTTAACCCGGTGCAGGAGATGATTCACTTGCCCATCTATAGACACCTGCGGCGGTTCATCCTGTCTGTGGTTGTCTTCGGCTCGATTGTGTTGCTCATGCTGTGGCTGCCCATCAGGCTGATAAAACTACTGCTGCCCACCTTCCTTCCGTACAATGTCATGCTCTACAGGTAACCAGCAGACATAACAGAATTATTAATAAACCACGTGACTGCTGCTGAGCTTTCTCTCTGAAGTGGCCTGAGAATCCACTTCCTTTTCAGGCCAAACACCCACAACGTCTTGATATAGAACAGCTTAAACAAGAGGAAATGTGAACGACTGATCAAAAGTAATAATTGAGTGACTAACCAATTTGAGAGTGTGCTATGAGAAACGTTGGAGAAAACAAGTCCAATTTTGTGAACTATATGGAGAACAGAAATCTGAAGGAACTGTTCTGTGCAACCATGTGGTACTTGCACTGCCACATGCAGTTGTTTTCTGACCCTCTCCACCTCTTTCCTCCTCAGTGACGCCCCGGTCAGTGAGCTGTCTTTGGAGCTGTTGTTACTTCAGGTTGTGCTGCCAGCTCTACTGGAGCAGGGACACACTCGCCAGTGGCTCAAAGGCCTGGTCAGAGCCTGGACAGTCAGTGCTGGATATCTACTGTAAGTTTGAATACACGTTTACATTAATAGATACATTTTTTTTTTTTTAAATTGTAAAGTCTCTGTGCCCACCACACATGTTCTTCCTCGCCGAAGGATTTTTCCATATTGTCTTTTCGCAACTGACTGACTCTTTTATCTCCAGAGACCTCCACTCTTACCTCCTTGGCGAGCAGGAGGACAATGATGCCAACCAGCCTGTGAACAACAACAATAATAACAACCCGCCCCATGGTCACCATAACAACAATAACAACCCTGCCCCAGCTGTTGGCGAGGGTCTGCACGCAGCCCATCAGGCCATCCTGCAGCAGGGGGGACCAGTGGGTTTCCAGCCCTACCACCGACCCCTGCGCTTCCCGTTTAGGGTGAGAAAGTCACATGGTTTGGTTTATGTATAACTGTAGTTTCAGGAGCAGGCTGTGTGGAATCCAAATTACACATACTGTAGATGTATTTCAGAGAACTGGATAGTGTATTTACGGACGGTGTGCCATTCTTTTCTATGAAAGTTTCTCACTGAGCTCACGTGTTAAAAAAGTCTCATGTTTTGATGGCTTCCTCGTGATTCTGCATTTGTTTTGGAAGCATAGAGCATGTGCACTTTAGGCCTTCTCAACTGGAACTACCTGAGAGCAGGTGTTTCCTTGACTTCCGATGGCTGAGAGACTCACTTCTTGATTTCTGTCAGCACACATGAATGGAATCAAACAATTGAATGATTAAAGAATTTCCAGGGATTTTGTGGGTGTGTGTGAGGCAGAAAAAAAATGTTTTCAGCCACTCTTTTTTTTCTGCTGTTTGTGCATAGGGAAAAATACATTTGTGGCCACAGTCCATCAGTGTGTCTGCTACACCAAAAGTGACTCGGCTGCATACCTGGGGATGTGCAATTATGTATTTTCACTGTTTTCTGAAATTATAAGTGCGATAAATGTCACTGTAGCCCACAGTCAGCTCAAGCAAGACAGTGAAAAAGCTACAGCCGGCACACTCAGCTTTCTGTCGTAAATTTGATCAAGCCGGCTAGAAAAAGGCACCGTTAATTTATAGATATCTTAAGCTTTATAGAAAGATTGGTTGCAGGAATGCAAAGAGTTTCAGAGACAAAAAGTACTCTTGATAATGTACAGAAGTAGTTTCTGTCTATCTTAATATCAAATCATTATACTAGATTAAAAGACAAATGTTATGTATAAAAATACTCTTAAAAAAAAAAGAAAAAGACTTGAAGGCTATTTTTATACTTAACACAAGTCTTTAAAGAAAAACTATTATTTGTGGTTTCAGAGTCAAATATAGAAATGTGCCAACGCCCTGCGCACCACTGACTGTATAGCTTAGCCCATATGACTCTGTTATTACAGTCCTCCCCCTTCATGGTAAAGACCTTCATCTCCATGTGTCTATTATAACAGTCTTCCACACAGCAACAGGAGTATATAGAATACAATTTTGACCAGTTTGTGTTGTTTAGCGTAAAATATTAAATGTTTGGTTATGCAATATGTCCCATTTGGAGGCTGTTATTTTATAATGTGTCCTCTTGTCCCCAGATTGTGCTGCTGATAGCCTTCATGTGCATCACTCTGCTCGTGGCCAGTCTGGTGTGCTTAACCCTTCCAGGTGAGACGCGATGGCATACAACAAAACCAACAGATCATTTTCCCCTCGGTAGACCAGCCCCATACCCAGAACCATAACTAAAGGGTGTATCTATATGTCTTTGCTGCTCTATTTTAAGTTGAAATAGTAATTTACCTCCTCCGCAACCACTACAAAGTTGGAAATCATTGGACCATTTGTTTTGTCACGTGCGTTTCAGTATTCACCGGCCGCTGGTTGATGTCCTTCTGGACAGGAAGTTCTAAAATCCACGAGCTGTACACAGCAGCGTGCGGTCTGTATGTCTGCTGGCTGTCTATCCGCGGAATCACCGTTCTGCTGGCCTGGATGCCGCAGGGGCGCACTGTTATTGTCCACAAGGTCCAAGAGTGGACGCTCATGGTAAGTATCAGTAAGCGGCCTCAGTTGTCGGCAAACGGCTAAACCTGGCAGCCGCGCTTTGGGCTAATTGGTTGCTCTGTTTCCAGCCATTCGACTGTCTAGACATGAACCTGAACAGTGTTTTTGTTAAGTGGTTAGTTGCCTATTCCAAGCTCATTAGCTGATATCCTAAATTTGCCAGCATCTGCCTGGAAGTAATATTGCAGTGTTGTTGCTGTTATCGACTCTGCCAGTGCTGCCGCTTTTTGTACCGATCAAGGAGACGGTACCATCAGAAGAGAATAAAACTTAACTACCATACTTGTTCTCTTCACCTGAAGTGTCACGACTGATCATGTATATCCACACCTGTTTGAGTAGATCCTGAAGACCCTTGTTGTGGCTCTGCTGGTTGCTGGAGTCATCCCGCTGCTACTGGGCCTGCTGTTTGAACTGGTCATTGTGGCTCCACTCAGGGTGCCCCTGGAACAAACCCCCCTCTTTTATCCCTGGCAGGTAGGACTGTGTTCTTGAGTTTTCTGTCATTCAGTCAGTTGTTTGGAAGATCTTGGAAGTTACTGCGAGTCATTTAAGGAGTTCTTCTTCCAT
Source organism: Brachyistius frenatus (assembly GCF_029030835.1). Lineage (NCBI taxonomy): Eukaryota > Metazoa > Chordata > Actinopteri > Embiotocidae > Brachyistius > Brachyistius frenatus. The sequence goes on from NW_027210656.1 coordinate 681,093, forward strand.
TTATGCTCATCTTTTGATGTTATCTGCAGGATTGGGCTCTTGGAGTGCTTCATGCCAAAATTATTGCTGCCATCACTCTCATGGGTCCTCAGTGGTGGCTGAAGACGGTTATTGAGCAGGTGGGATTTAGATGGATATTAGACACGTCCTTTTTTTTTTTTTTTTTTTTTTTTGATGCTGTGTATTTCACTGTTTGACCAACATTAAAGACTCACTTAGATTCTCAGACTCTTGGCTAAATATGAATCTCTTAAACTGCTATGAATGGGTTAGACCCTTGACCTCTATACAATTTATATACTGTAAAATATAAAAGACAGCAGGGCAGTTGAGTGGTTAGTTTGTGCCCCTGTTAGAGAATCTAGATTCAAGCTCCCACGTCATGAAGAGTTCACTTTGCTCATGTGCCTTTACAGTAGATCCTTGCCCTGTCTAGTTGCCATTTTTCTTTCTTTTTGCTTAAACGGTGAATCAGTCACGCTGGAGTTTGCGCTACAGTATAATTACCTGTGACCTCTCTTTAGGTTTATGCCAACGGAATCCGCAACATTGATCTCCAATTCATCATCCGTAAACTGGCAGCTCCTGTCATCTCAGTCCTGCTATTGTCCCTGTGTGTGCCGTACGTGATCGCTGCTGGGGTGGTGCCTGCTGTCGGTGAGTACATTCAGACAAAAATAGGAGCGTCAAACTTCCAATATAATGTAATCTCAGTGGCAAAAGTGTGCAATTACATTACATTTAGCTGACGCTTTTATCCAAAGCGACTTGCAACATTGCAACACCATCGGGAGCAATTTTTAGGGTTCAGTGTCTTGCTCAGGGACACTTAGGCATGTGGACAGGAGGAGCTGGGGATCAAACCACCAACCTTCCGATTAGTCTACCAACTGAGCTACAGCCTCCCTATGCAATAAAGCAGCTGCATCATCCTAAACAATCCACTTAAAGCACCAGCAGATGTTTAGATTTCTACTGTCAATATGCTTCTTTTAGTCAAGTTATCAGCTGACTGCACATAACAGCAGTGTCTCCAAGATATGTTTTTTTTGTTTTGTTTTTTTGCCTTAATGTTTTTTATTTTCACAGTGTTGCAGTTACTGGGCCTTAAACTGAAATATTTAATGAATTGCTTTTGCAGGAGTTACCCCAGAGATGGAGATTTTAATGCAGAGGAGAATCTACCCGTTCCTCCTGATGGTGGTGTCGCTTATCGGCATCCTTTCCTTCCAGATCCGACAGTTTAAACGCCTTTATGAACACATCAAGAACGACAAGTAAGAATATTTGAGCATTGAGCCATCTGTAGAAAGCAGCATGTATTTTGCAGTTCGTGATGAAGAGTTTTTAGTTTGTTCAGTCGTGACGGGTGGGCTTTTTGAGGTGTGTGTAACATTCAGGGTGATTTTTAAAGGCACTTTCTGATGTAAATATTGCAGGATAAACACATCTGCTTCAAACTCTTTCTATGCTAGTTGGATAGATTTGGTTTAAAAAAAAAAAAAACTAAAGCATCCCCTTCTAAAAAAGTAATTTAGACTTTTATTGGTGTAATTTATGTTTCAATGTACATAATTGTGATCTTTAAAGTATAATTTTTTTTTTTAGTTCAGAACAGGAAAGTCTAAAAACATTAAGATTAAAATATTGTAATCCTTGCAGGTACCTGGTTGGTCAGAGGCTTGTCAACTATGAACGGAAAGCTGGCAGAGGAAGCTCAGTCCCACCTCCCAACCCTGTCGCAGAGTAAATTTTTGTGTCACACTTTGCCACATTTTTGCACCTGCTACCATGCGTGCACCCTGTCTCACCCCATCCTTTTTGATTTTCAACTGAGTCCTCGGACTGTGATCCTTTTGAATCTCCTGTGGATCTTGGTGGATTTGATGGATGTTGTTCAATTTCCCGTCAACGATGGGACGGGAAAATGTATTATAATCACGGGACAGCTGAGTAGTCCCCTCAAACAAACAGAGGAGGCAGGAATGTTTAAGGTTTGATTTGAAGCTCAACATCTGTATTGTCATTCATGCCTGATAATTGTACATGTGTAAATACTTTGAATGCTGACTTTGTCTTAAAAAAAAAGAAAAAAAAAGAAGAGGAAAGATGTGGATTAATGCAATGACCATTGTACATCTTAAAAGTGTATGTATAATTTATTAAATCAAAATGACAATTTATCTTTTTTGATGACTGCATTCTTGTGTGTGTGCGCCTGCGTGGGGATTTGGGTGTGGCAGTGTAGTACAAAGATCAGGATCATACAACCTACTAATCCAACAATCGTAAATAGAGTTTCACTCAGACTTAAATGATAAGAATCAATTTAAAATTATTTTGTATGAATCAGAGACTCTGAAGTCCTCTTAAAGACATTATAATCAATTGTTTTTACATAACTGTGCTGTGCAGTAATAAGAGATACAAAGATATCTCATGGAGGTGAGATCAATATTTAACTGGGGGCGGTGTGAGCGCCTCATCCTTTGGTATAAACGGAGATTTAAGTACAATTCCAAATTTCTCTGCTAGAATACCGGGAATCTCCTCGTCCTTCAGGTCCCTGGTGGTGGTTTCTGACACCCCCCCCTGTTGCTTCTGTAGGAAATGTGACGGCGATCAGCCTGCGGCCGATGTAGGTGAGCCTCCCGCTTGGTGTGCGTCCAACGCAGAGAGACTTGCAGGAGAAGATGGAAAACGGAGAGCTTTGTGTGGTACTGGCACATCTCAGCGAAGTCCTCCAGACACCGGGGTTCAAGGGTGAACTTGTAGATCTCTGTCCAGTCTCCATCCTCACCTTTGTTTTCCTCCTTTTGCCACTCCACAAAGTACATCCCCGCCTTCCTCCTAATGCGGTGGCCCTGCTCCTGGAGGCCACTAGTCTCTAGTGAAAGGGGAACACCGAAACCCGGAACCCCGCCCGTCGCCCAACAACCCTCACCATCAGGATCAAGTGGTCAAAAGGTGTCCCGCAGCAACCCGTGCCCAGACCCCTCACCTGACCCGAGAGCAGAGCGACCTCGACGCCCAGGTTGGTCAGCAGCCAGGCGAAAAGAGAGTTATTCTCATAGCAGAAGCCTCATCGGCGCTGGTTCACAATCTTGTCGTACACTAGCGGAGGGTCAAGCTGGACTCGTCCGCCGCTGTGCACCGTCAAGGTTTTCAAACGGCACCGACATCAGGCGGCAAGTGTGAACCGAGCGCAGCAGCTCCAGGGTGGGCTCGGTGGAGCCCGCAAACCCAGTGCGAGATAAATATGTCTCCACGTCCATCTTCACCGAAGTCACTTTCGCTGCTTGCTACGGATAGGCGACGATACTTTTTCCTCCACTTCGGGCACCTGTTCCAGTGTTTCCTTGATCATTTCTTACCTGCTGACTCCTATTGTGGAAGGTGCAGAGATCACCTGTCAAGTCAACTGAACTATCAAAACAAAAGTAAGGAAAGTATCATCAAATCATATTTGCAGATATGATCAAGTGAAAAGAACAAGTAGAGGAGTGGCTACCCATAAATATAGTCTATACATGTTACACTATGGGCTGTTAATGTGCAGAGTTTGGCTATATCAAGTTGTATAATAGCCTCGTGGGTATTATTTTAGGGCAAAACGGTATCTGTGCTATAGCTTGTGTTTATAAAATAGATTTTGCAGTAGAAATAGAGATGACTGTGGTTTATTGTTATTTTACAACAAATAGCCTGAAACAAACATTTTGGTAGGTTATGGGGGTTATATATATTTTTGTTGTTGTTGTTGTTGTTGTATGATCTAAAGGTGCAATATGTTAGATTTATGTTTTGTAATAGCCTACCACTTTGTACATTAGTAGGCGATAGTAAGTCACTGTAGTGTCCAGTTTGTCCTCAGTCCCAGAATATCAGCAGTTTGGTCGAATTTTGTGTAATTTAACCTTTCGTGAGTTCATTATTGGCTCTTTTTTTAATGGTAGCATTGAGGTGCAAAACACAACAACAAAAATGAGTAGCCCTAAAGTGCTAAACGCAAATACAAAAATAATTTTTTTAAAAACACAACAACATTAAGGAGCAGTCCTGAAGTACAAATCACAAAAAAGAAAAAAAAAAAAAACACAGAGACATTATGGAGCAGTCCTGAAGTGGAAATCACAAACACAAAAAGAAAAACAAAACAAAACTACAACAGGCTGGTGAGCCTATAACAGCTGGTTAACATGCCTTATCTTTTTCAAAACAACACATACATATCTTTGAAATAGCATCAAACCCTTTATTTCTTCCCATTCTCTGGATAATTTTAGTTACTTGTGGAATTATTGAAACTAAAAAACAAAAAAACAAATCGTACATATTGCACCTTTAAAATATTGCTCCGACCGCCTCCTGTCTCCTTTTTTTTATTTTTTTTTATTTTTTTTGCTCAAGTGACGTCACCCGACGACACTCCCTTTTTCCCCCAGCACAGGGAGAAAGATGGCGCCCACACACGTACTGAGATGCTGTCAACGGGGTTTAGCATGGATACCTGTGATTTTTATCGCCCTCGTCGTCTGCTGGTCGTATTACGCTTACGTGGTGGAGCTTTGTATATGTAAGTAGACCTCCCGCCGCCGCCTGTCCCCTCTTTAGAGCCTTTAAACGCTGATGTGGGGTTTTTTTTTCCAGCGTGCTGTCCACACAAACACACAGCTGCTGCTGCTGCTGCTGCTGGCCAGCAGGAAGTAAATGGACTCCCAGCTTAACAAAAGGTGTTGTTGCAAGCCTTTCCAAAAACATCGCGGTACAGCGCAATTATCTGCGCGCTGCCATCGCTCGGGGTTGCCTTATTTCAAGGGGGAACGTGTTTTGGTGAAAGAAAAACTTTCACCGTCCCTACAGCTGCCGTGTCGTCTCTGTGGAGGTTTTTTTTTTTTTTTTTATTTATTTATTTATTTATTATTTTTTTTTTTGGTGTGTATCGAGCTGAATAGTCTGAATGGAGATTTAAAACGCCAACTGAACTGGGATTTTGGCTGGTATGATGAACACTTTTTTTTTTTTTTTTTTTTTTTGCTTAAAAATGAGAGATAGTGCTGTAACATTGGAGATAAATGGAGGAACTTAAAGGACTTCCTGAGCTTGAATTGCGGATGATGGAGGGTATGTGTAATTTTTTTTTTTTTGTAATTACAAAACTTTTTCTGTGTTAAAATCACAGATAATCCACGCAGGATTTGAGGTCACGGCCTGTTGCTATTTCTTATAATGGGTAAAATAATAATAATACCAAAAAAAAAAAGTGCATTTAAATAGAGATACGAAAAGGTTTCAGAAAACCCTATTCGAGAGGAAATATCTGACTGTGAACATCACCCGACAAGATATGTGGCTTTGTCATCTGCAGGACTCTTAGATGCTTGAAGAGATGAAAGTATCCGGTGGGGCTTTTCTTCAAGGAAAAAAAGCTCAAATATGAGAAAAGTTGTGATTCAAAGTGCATTTTTTTCCCTCAGCAGATAGACTTCGGAGATGTCAAGTTCATTTTTCGCAGGATTTTTGATCCAAATTTGTAATTTGAAAGTCCATTATTGACCTTGGAAGCATCATCTGACAATACAGTCGGATCCCAAGCCGGAAAAGAAAGCTTTGAAGTTCTTAAAAAAAATATATAAATTTGAGTGGGCACCCTCTGTCTGCCGAGTATAACTGTTTTGTGATAGATTCAAAAGCTCTCGAACAGCTGAATGGGCAATACCATGTGGTTTTTGTCCTTTTTAAAGAAAAGGTGAAAGATATAAGTATGATTTTCTGAAACAGAAATATGTATAACATATATGTACTTATCCCCGGCTGTATAAATCACATGATGCTCAGTTTCCTCTGCTAATCCCTTTGTCGGTTCTGTAATCGCTTCTTTAAATGCCCCTGTGATTGGCACTGTTTTGCTGAGATTCTAACATGTTTATTGTGTCTGTTTGATCTCTTTCAGTCACCATCCCCAGTATAGGAGAGCAGAGTAAGTGTCCCGGGGGATCAAAACAAGGTTTATTTAATGCATTGTGAATGGATGCTGTATTGAACTGGGCCATTCTTCCACTTACTGGGATAATCTTTCTGAGGTCTGTTGAAATGTGTTCTGTAGACTCGGCTAAAAACAGGCTGGCACAGAAAAACATGCTTTCTCTCAAAGCGCTGAGGCTGGCCTGCTTGAAGCCCGGCAGCTCCTCCTCATTCAGCATTCAGCTCTCTTCTTTCATTCCCTAACTATGTAGATGTATGGATTTTTTTTTTTAGCCCATATACCCAGTAACATCGGCATTTCCTTATATCAGCTGGTTAATGTGCACGCGTCCGCTGTCAATGCACACACGAGACTGTCAAACCTGGTGATTCTGATGCTCGGTTTTCCTCCTCCAGTTGTCTACCTGATCTGCTTCAACCTCTCTTTCATCATGTTTGTATGGTCCTACTGGAAGACCATCTTCACCAAGCCTGCCAACCCCTCCAAAGAGGTATTCAAAGCCATTTTTTCCCCCCCCCCAAAAAAAACGACACACATCTGTAATCCCCCGCTGCAATAATATCAATTTCGCAAGTGCTTTTAAAGATAATGTATGCTGCTCTCGTCACCCCCCAGTTTTGCCTGCCCAAGGCTGAGAAGGAGCGCTATGAGAAGGAAGAGAGGCCAGAGTCCCAGCAGGAGATCCTGTGGAGAGCTGCCACCAGCCTGCCTCTGTACACCCGCACAGGCGCTGGAGGTATGTCTGTGGCACCGCGTGCGACTGAGAGGAAATTTGTGAAGTCCGGTTTGCTTTGGACCTGTGCAATAATTACACACTGTTGTGTTACCACCATGCAGCAATCCGCTACTGTGACCGCTGTCAAGTCATCAAGCCAGACCGATGTCACCACTGCTCCGCTTGTGACATGTCAGAGAACCGTATTACTAAATAATCACTGTTTTCAGCCATGTTATTTTCTCTTCCACTTGTTTCTCGATTTTTTTAATTTTTATTTTTTTAATTGTTCTGATGTTTTTTTTCTGAATCTTTTCATCCTCTTTGGCTGCATGTGACAGGTGTGTGCTGAAGATGGACCACCACTGTCCCTGGTATGTAAGGTTCACTTCCCTTTTTTTCTTTTTTCTTCTTCTCTTTTCTTTTTTACATCTCAGATGATTCACACTTCATGCGAAGCATATTTAGCATTAGATCCATCAAGCTGTCGAATGTTTACACCAAATTACAAAGATATGGATACGATCAGCTGCTTCTTCATACTTGAAAGCCGACAGCAAACGGAAATCTGGACCGGTGCTCGTTTGACTGTATTCGTTTGTTCTTAACTGAGTTGAAAACTTAAAAATTGAAGTTTAAAAATGCTGAAATGGACTTTGTTTGAACTGCACTTTGTTGGCGACATATCAAGAGCACAACACGATGCCAAAACCCCAAAAAACATCAATCGAGCACATGGATCTTGATCTAAAGTACCAAATTGTTTGATATTTTTGCATGGATGTTAAAAACCATTAGAGCTTTTGATGAAAATGTCACCTCGTGAGCGAAAACCAGTTGTTGCCTTGCCAGTGCCAGGGAGCCTCCAGCTTGCGATCGGCTCTCTACTCGGAGGAAATGATGTCAGATGTGACCTTTTGTGTGTCTGCAGGGTGAACAACTGTGTAGGATTCTCCAACTACAAGTTTTTCATCCTCTTCCTGGCCTACTCGCTGGTGTACTGCTTGTTCATTGCGGCCACGGTTCTGCAATATTTCATAAAGTTCTGGACAGTAAGTAGTGGCGCACACCCGCGGCGCGCTGCCGGTGCGAATGTGTGTCCGCGTGATGCGGATGCAGATCTGGGTTGCACGTCAAAGCCGGGATGCGCGTCCTGTGAGCGGGTTGTGCATGGTGCTGACCTCCCCTGTGCTGCGCTGTGCCTCTCCTCCTTGTTTTCCCCTGTCCTCTCTCACCCTCCGCCCTCTGACCCCTCTCTGTTTCCCGTCCGTCCGTTATCCCCACTTCTCTCACACTGGCTCATTGTTCTCTCATCCCTCTTTTTTTTTCTTTTTTTTCCCCCCCTCTCCCCTCCTCTCTCCTTCTTCTTCAAATTCTCCCTCGCCACTATCGGAACCATCAGTCACGCCACTCATTGCGGGTCGCAGACACCTCCTTTCTTTCCAGCGTTTTTCTCTCTCCCTCGCCGGCTGCTCCACTTCGATTTCCTCTTTCATCCCTTTGTTCTCTCCATTCTGGGCACAGTTTGCTCATTCACCCACTCTCTTTCTTTCATCCCCCCCCACCCCCCACCCCCTCCAACCCCTCTTTTCACCCGGCTTGGCCTTGACTTGTGTTTGCCTCCTGATTTCTAAGTGCTCTACCCTCCCCTTCCCTCCCGCCTGTTCTCTCCTGGTGTTGCTAACCAGTCTCGTTTCTGTTTGTACTAAAGCTTTGCCGGAGGAAATCGGCAGAGAACTGCCCAAAGGTAACTCAGCCATCCTCCGAAACCTTTCAGCGTTACGGTGCCTCACCGTCATTGCCATGGTTCACGTCGTGATGTGCATGCAGTAATGTGCTCCACGAGACTCTTCTGATTTTTCAGTTATTCCCCCTCCTCCCCACACTTTCTCCGTCTTATCGCTCTTCCTTTCCATAAATATCCACACTGTGTATTTTGTTATTGATTCCTGTCTCGCTCTCCTCTTCTCCCGTCTCTTCCCCAGAATGAGCTGCCAGACACTCACGCCAAATTCCATGTCTTGTTTCTTTTTTTTGTGGCGGCCATGTTCTGCATCAGTATTTTGTCCCTCTTCAGCTACCACCTGTGGCTTGTAGGGAAGAACAGGTCCACCATAGGTAACAAACACACATTGATTCAGCAGGAGTTTATCTTTTATTTAAGCAGCTCAAAAATGCCAACATGTTTCTCTATATACATTTAAATGTGTGTGTGGAGGTGATTATACATCTGCCAACACAATTTGTCAGAAGTTCTTTTATCTAAAATGGTTCAGAAGATATTTAGTGATGACCTTTTCTCATTGTCACAGTCCTAGATTTTCATCAGGTGGAGGTTGCATGTTGTTCAAATGTTGTAGAGGTGGTTAAAATGCCTTTTTTTTTTTTTTTTTTTTTTTTTTCTGTCCACGTCCCTCCCTTCCTGCAGAGGCGTTCAGATCACCGGTCTTTAGGACAGGCTCTGACAAGAACGGCTTCTCTCTGGGTTTCCGGAAGAATATCGCTCAGGTCTTCGGGGACCAGAAGAAGTACTGGCTGCTGCCCGTCTTCACCAGGTAAAAGGTTTGACTTGCAACTGATGCTGAAAACTGTGGATGTCCTCTCTGTATAGATCAGGTCGCTTTTGTTGCGGGCCCCGTGGAAGTCGAGCCCGGTTATAGTACGTTTCCTTGCGGGTTGACGGCACTTAATCTTTAGCTTCCTCTTTGTTTACTCCAGTCAGGGAGACGGTCTGACGTTCCCCACTCGGCTGGTCAACGCTGACGCAGAGCAGGCCACGGTGACCCTGCAACCAGAGCCCAATAAAAGGTGATAAATCTCAGTGTAATAAAAGAGACTTGGTGTTTCGCACGAGACCCCGAAGACGTTTTTTTTTTTTTTTTTTTGCTCGGCAAACGGACCTAATGGCAGTTTATTTTCCAGTGCTGCCGACGTCCCCGCCAGCCCGCTCGGCGAGTCCCAGAATCGCCTCCTGAGCACCGAGCAGCATGCCAACAACATCGGAGACCATCTGCCTAATAACGCCCTGAAATCAGGTGAGCTCCGGCAGGAGAGATAATATTTCACAGCCAGAATTAACATTAACAGCTCCCCTCATCACATATTCTGTTTGGTTTCACAGCTGAAAGTGAAACCATTACCATCTCCATGGAGAGCGAGTCCTAACCAGGTAATCAGTCGGTCTGTAGGTTCGAGTGCAGCTCTGACTTAATAGTCCGTGTCGGGCCTGCAACGGTCACATTTATTGTGTGCAGATATGTCACACAGAAGTACATAATTGTACAATTAATGCACATTTTGAATGTAAACAATGGTGATTTATGCAATTATCTTTGTTTTGTTTGTTCTCTGCCACAGGAGAAGCGCCTCAGTCATCTAATATGATGCCTTAAGCAACACAGCAGTGTAGTTCATCACTATGGCAACAGTCCCCACCCCCTGGTGCAACCGCATCCCCACGGATCCATTCAGAGTAACTATGGAAATGCAGTCTATTTGCCCATCACAGCACAGTACTGCATTTATGGCGTTTTCATAAGCAGTGTCATGAGCCCATTTCACACCAACCCTCATCAGACATGTGATGCAAGCTTGTTCCCAGTCACACCAACGCACACACACACACACACACACACACACACACACACACACACACACACACACACACACACACACACACACACACACGCACGCATATTTCCTTGTGCCGTTTTTTTTTTTTTTTTTTTTTTTTCACACACTTGGAGCATTTATTCAAGAAGAATATCTGAAAATCTTGGCGGGAATCGTTTGGTGTTTTAATGAGACAACTTTTTGTGCCAAAAGCTTTCTGGGTGCACCGAGACTTTATTTTACTGACACAAAGTGGCAGTGAAGACAAGCTGGAGCTGAGCAGTATGTTTGTTTTGAACATTTTTCTCTCTTGTTGTCAGAAAGGCAGTTCAAGCAGTGGAGAGGGATCAGCTTATCTGTGACACATGTTTTTTTTTTTCTTTTTGTCTTGTTTTTAACTAATAATGTTGGAACGTGCGGTGAATGAGGGCCGCACCTTTTTTGAGATGGATGTTTTCCACCAAAACCTGGACTATCTTACAGAGGACTGTACTGCATGGCTCAGTGGAATGCACCGAGTGCACAACAGGGAAGAATGGGTGGCACTTTGGATATCAGAGCACAAGATGGAACATTTGCACTTTGTAGATTATCAATTTCCATCAAAAAAACGTGCTGCTTTTTTCATTTTAATTTTAATTTAATTTTTTTAATCATCTCCAAAAAGCATCCTGGTATGATGGCTGTTGCTAGTAGCGTGTATGCGTGTGTGCGTGTGTGTATGTGCGCGTGCGTGTGCGAGAGGAGAATGTATGTAACACTCGAAGTCTAGTCATATTTCCTCTTTTTTTTTTTTTTTTTTTTAACAACTAATGAGACTAAAAGAATCAGCTTTATGTGTTTTTGTGGCCAACTTGTGTTCAAACATGCTATTTGTAACCGGACAGTTTAACCTGGGAGATGTTTCTCTCAGTGCAATGTGCAGCGTACTTCACTTCCTGTTCTTTTAGAGTCTAATCAGTGATTGTTAGCCTGTGATCTCTACAGCCTGTTTTTCTACAGCTCAACGCTTCAACCTTTTACTAAAGACACCAACACTCATTGCCAAAATAAGGGCTGGCTTATCAGGAGCTCTGACCTCAGAACCTGAAGTGTTTACAGCATTCTAGCTTTATCTTAACCTCACTGGCCAATGTCATCTTAACCAAATTTCATATACAAGTAGTCGTTGCAAATTTTTTTATACAACATTTATCTGTCCTCTCCCACCTGCTGTGGGATTATGATGTCCTTGCAATACCAGTGCTGGCCAGCAGGTGACGACAGGACTCCGGTACTCTGCCCTGTTCAGCTGGAGAATCTTCTGTGCATCGTCCCGACTCGGGGCTCAGCACACTTTCAGGCTAATTTCAAGGTGGAGCTTTCTTCAGAATAAGATGTTTTCTGAATATCCAATTAATATGCAGCAAGAAGTCATCCGGCTTTAGTTCGAAAGTGAGCCGGAGCCCTCTGATCGACTGTAAAACAGACGCGTCGGCCGCAGCTTCCGTTCTGCTCGTCACTGTAGTCGTGTGTAGTTTAGTGTTGTGACCTTGAACTGTTAAAAACGTAACGGTGAATTGTATCGGTGCTGAACATCTGGTCTGTGATTCACAGGGGCCTGCCAAAATCTCTAAAGAAAGACTTTTTAAAGAACAAAAGAAATAATCAGACTTCACGCATATCACACGCCATGTCAGTATAACCAAATAATAACTGTTCAGGAAGGAGTTTCACCTCGTTGTGATTGACGACACTCCTGACATTACAAGCACGCATGATCACACCCTTGACTTGCTGGACGAGCCTCCTACATACGCATCCCACCACTCTGGTGATGTACAAGATTACAGCCGTGTCTGTTGTGTGGAGTTAGTTAGTCGTGTCGTAAGGGGGGGGCAGGGGGGGGGGGGGTTCTTGGTAATGTGCTGAGGATACCACAGACAGATAAGGTGAGGGTATTAGATGGAATCAGGGCGCGTTTAAAAAAAAAAAGAAGAAAAAAGAATATCAAACAGCCTGCTCTTTGGACTTTATGTTTACGTTTCTATCCTTCCGATCACGTTAGACCTTTTGAGCCCGAGTGTATTTATAATTAGTCTTTACAAAGCCGTGATTGGGGGGTATTTGTTACTGTATAATTACACTGTGGTTGGATCTCAAAGTAGAGGACTGTTGGAGGTCACGATCCAAGCCAAGGTTGTGCTCTGATCTTTTCTAAACCTCACACTCAAACGTTTAGTTCATTAAAAAAAAAAATTAAAAAAAAGGACATTTTGTATCACGTCTAAGGAGGTGGGTTCGTGCCACTCGTCACTTCCAGCCACTGATTCTGAAACGTCAAACCTGCCCTCTTGTTGTTTGTCACATTGCCTACAGTGCATCTGGAAAGTATTCACAGCGCTTCACTTTTTCCACATTTTGTTATGTTACAGCCTTATTCCAAAATGGATTAAATTCATTTTTTCCCTCAAAATCCTACACGCAATATCCCATAATGACAAAGTGAAAATAGTTTGTTTAAAAGTTTTGCAAATCTATTAGAAATAAAGAATGAAAATATAACGCGTACATAAGTATTCACAGTCTTTGCTCAATACTTTGTTGAAGCACCTTTCACAGAAATTACAGCCTCAAGTCTTTTTGAGTATGATGCTATAAGCTTGGCAAACCTATTCTTGGGCAGTTTCTCCCATTCTTCTTTGCAGGACCTCTCAAGCTCCATCAGGTTGGATGGGGAGTGTCGGTGCACAGACATTTTCAGATCTCTCTAGAGATGTTCAATCGGGTTCAAGTCTGGGCTCTGGCTGGGCCTCTCAAGGACATTCACAGAGTTGTCCCGAAGCCCCTCCTTTGTTATCTTGACTGTGTGCTTCGGGTCATTGTCCTGTTGGAAGATGAACCTTCGTCCCAGTCTGAGGTCCAGAGCTCTCTGGAGAAGATTTTCATCAAGGATGTCTCTGTACATTACTGCATTCATCTTTCCCTCGATCCTGACTAGTCTCCCAGTTCCTGCCACTGAAAAACATCCCCACAGCATGATGCTGCCACCACCATGCTTCACCGTAGAGATGGTATTGGCCAGGTGATGAGCGGTGCCTGGTTTCCTCCAAACATGACGCTTGGCATTCAGGCCAAAGAGTTCAATCTTTGTTTCATCAGACCAGAGAATTTAGTTTCTCATGGTCTGAGAGTCCTTCAGGTGCCTTTTGGTAAACTCCAGGCGGGCTGTCATGTGCCTTTTACTGAGGAGTGTCTTCCGTCTGGCCACTCTACCATACAGGCCTGCTTGGTAGAGTGCTGCAGAGATGGTTGTCCTTCTGGAAGGTTCTCCTCTCTTCACAGAGCAACGCTGGAGCTCTGTCAGAGTGACCATCGGGTTCTTGGTCACCTCCCTGACTAAGGCCCTTCTCCCCCGATCGCTCAGTTTGGCCGGGCGGCCAACTCTATGAAGAGTCCTGGTGGTTCTAAACTTCTTCCATTCACAGATGATGGAGGTCACTGTGCTCATTGGGACCTTCAATGCTGCGGACATTTGTCTGTACCCTTTCCCAGATCTGTGCCTCGATACAATCCTGTCTCGGAGGTCTACAGACAATTCTTTGGACTTCATGGCTTGGTTTGTGCTCTGACATGCACTGTCAACTGTGGGACCTTATATAGACGGTGTGTGTCTTTCCAAATCATGTCCAATCAACTGAATTTACCACCGGTGGACTCCAATCAAGTTGTAGAAACATCTCAAGGATGATCAGTGGAAACAGGATGCACCTGAGCTTAATTTTGAGTGTCATGGCAAAGGCTGTGAATACTTATGTACATGTGATTTTATTTTTTCATTTTTGATTTTTAATAGATTTGCAAAAATTTCCCCCAAAAAATTATTTCACGTCATTATGGGGTATTGTGTGTAGAATTTTGAGGGAAAAAAAATAATTTAATCCATTTTGGAATAAGGCTGTAATATAACAAAATGTGGAAAAAGTGAAGCGCTGTGAATACTCTCCGGATGCACTGTATATTCTCTCTCTCTCGGCTGTTTGGCCTCGAGACTAAAGTGCGCGCGTGTATTTTGTAACGCTTAAGTGAGTGTTCTTTTGTAATATTGTCGTCTTGGGAGAAATGCTTCTGTGCAGCCATGAGATTTTTATATGTCTGTGAACATCCATAACTGTCCGACTAATGCTCAAAAGCATGGCGCCTAACTTCTGTAACGTGTTTTACCATAAAAACGGGGATTGTGGTGTTATAACGGACTTTTCTTTTTGTCTTTTTTTTTTCCAACTATAGCTAGGTGCGTCATGTTTGAAATTAGCTTTACTCTGGTCTGTCTCAACTTTATAAATGAAGCCATAAAATTCTTGCGGAAGAAGGATCTGAAAATTTCAGTCTTAATTTTTTTTTTTTTTTTTTAGACTGACAACGGGCTCCATCTGCATTCACAGTGCAGATGTAGCCCACCATAACTTGCTTATTGCTACATCCTTTTTGTTACAATGTCCTATTTTACAATGTGTGTGTGTGTGTGTATATATATATATATTGATAATGTAAGAAAAAGACAACATATATATTTTTCTTGTCTAATTAATTTTACTGTTCCTATTTTGTGAATGAAGTACATGCCTCTACACAGTTAACGTGAAAATAACAATAAATGTTTTTTTTAAACCTCCAGTCAAATTTTGAGTGCTCTGTCGATTTAGCATTGCACTTTTTTATTTTTATTTTTTATAACTGTTTCACCAGGGACCGGGGATATCAGCCTGCCCACCTACTTTACCCACAATGCAGTGCTCACACAGGGTACAAGCATCGCTGTCCAACCCAAGGACAGAACACCCAGGCGCAGGCAGATCCCTGAAAGGTTTGCAGTGTAATGCAGTGAGGAAACAGACTTGTACATTTGGGAAAACAAAGCAACTGCTTCACAAGAGCGTGGCACAAAACAGGAGAGCCAGTTCTTCAGAACAGGACTCCATATTCAACTGAAAGACGAGGGACACTCATTCGAGAACAGTGATTTACACATTAAGGCGTGGAAAGACCGATGGTTTAAAAAAAAAAAAAAAAAAGGGCTATTCTACCTCAAAGTGGAACAGAGGAAACGGTCTACGACACCACTTATCAGCCACTTAAAATGCAGTCCTGAAATCCCCACCCAGCAAGATTATAAACCAGTCAAACCGTAACTATTGTGACCCTGACGACTCGCATATAATGGCCAGGTGGGTCAACAACCCAAAACCTATTCACACCACAACTACTGTCATACATTGCGAGCTTGTTGACGCCATCGACTCCCAAGGTACTTATAAACTCACTAAAGATTAAAGCCTGCCCCCCCCCCCCTCCCACCCAGTCAACTAGAACAAAATAGGGGAACCGTCTTTGAGGCCGTTTCAATTTGGCTACTTCAATCCGGACCTGTGTATGACCTGGCCGTCATCGGACCGTAAGCGGCCGGCAAAAGTACAGGTGGAAACTCAAATCGGGAAGCATTGAGCTCCGATCTGTTCAGGCTACCTCCGAATGTGGCCTGAACAGATCAGAAATCGATGCTTCCCGAGTGCGTTTCCGATCACGGCCTCTTAAACTCCTGTGCCTTCAGCTTACGCTTTGATTGAACATTACCTGTATGATTGAATCGTCACAGAAAATGCCCAATCATGTTAGTAAATGTGGGTAATCTGGTAAACTCTGAGAGTTCTGGGAGAGGAGGTGGACATGGTGGAGGAGTACAAGTACCTGGGTGTGTCCATCGACAACAGACTGAAATGGAAGACCAACATCAATGCTGTCTACAAGGAGGTGATGAGTCGACTCTTTTTTCTGAGGAAACTTCGATCCTTCAATGTGTGCAGCGAGATGCTGGAGATGTTCTACCAGTCTGTTGTGGCCAGTGCATTGTACTTCGCTGGGGTCTGCTGGGGGAGCAGCATTGGAGCCGGCGACACCAACAGACTTAACAAACTGGTTAAGAAGGCCGGCTCCATCATCGGCTACAAACTGGACAGCCTGGAAAAGGTGGTGGAGAGGAGGACGCTGAACAAACTATTATCCATCTTGGATAATCCTGTCCACCCTCTCAACCACCTGCTGCAGGGACAGCGGAGCACTTTCTCTAAAAGGTTCCTCCAGCTCCGCTGTCACAAGGACAGATACAGGAGATCATTCCTGCCCACTGCCATAAGACTTTACAATAACTCACCTCTGGCAAAATCCATCACAGTACAATAACACTGTTGACTGTGTTTCTTGGTTGCTTGTATATTCTATGTATATTATATATATAGATATATACTGTACTGTATGTATATATATATATATGTCTGTTGACTGTGTTTATTGGTTTGTTGTATATAATATATATAGATATTTAATGTACTGTATATATACTGTATGTACTGTACATTTTATATTTTATATTTTTTATTTTATTGCTTTTCTATTATATTATTCTATTCTATTATTATTTTTATTCTATTGTTTCTATTATTTCTCCTGTATGTATGCTGCTGTGGCGAAAAAATGTCCCCTCGGGGATTAATAAAGTATATACCTACCCTACCTACCTACCTACCTAAACTCGCCCACCTCCATGATTTGTTTCATTGTCAAACTTTGAAGTCTTCACCCCCAACCAAAGGGGCCTCTAGTGACATAATTTGCAGGAACTGATTGGATTTGTTGAAGCTCCCTCTGAAAACACAAGAACTGTTTTTCAGCTTTGATGTGGAAAATATGTTGCGTACACCTTTTAATCATTTAAAGGTTGGAGGATTTAGGGGGATTTTTTTTTGTCATAAATGCAATATTTTCACTAGTGTATAAACATCTGAAACTAAGAATCATTGTGTGTTTGCTACCTTAGAATGAGGCCTTCATATCGACACAGGGAGCAGGTCTTTTTCCACACACGTGTTTCTACAGCAGCCCAGGATGGACAAACCAAAGACCGGCACTGGAGAGGGTCTTTTGTGAGTTTTTATTTATTTATCTTTTGGTAAACGTGTCTTTTTTTTTCTTCTTTTTATCAAACAGACTATATATATTATATATATATATATATATATATATAATATATATAATATAATATATATATATATATTACAGGTATAAGCTGTGTCTGAGGAGAATCGAGGCACAGTGTGCACAGTGTTCGTTTGTATGTGAAAGCTGTTCAAGGGCTCGTTTCATGAAGTTTACGACATTAAAGCTGCTGCTTGTAACATGAGATCAGATTATTTGATCACATTAAACTTGACTGTCATTGCACAGTACAAGTACTGAAAGTTAGATATTTAACAGAAAATACATAACGGCAAAATAATGCAATGTTACAACCAAAATGTACAAATACATGAAAATTAACAATGAATGAATAATAGATACTGCAATTCAGGCAGATAAATACACTAAAATATATTTAGTATATTCTAAATATGCAAAATCATCTCGTCTTTGTAGTTTTGGACACTTAAAGGGACGGTCATTTGTGAAAATTGACGCTGGCACCATTTACGATATGCGTGTACGTCATGCTTCAAATCGTGTTTGTGAATCGGGCCCACTGTCGGTATCAGATGTAATAACTGTTCAGCCTTGTGCTGTCAGTGGTTAGGAACAGCAAACACTGCTTTGACTCGCACTCACTTAAGTGCTTTTTGACACAAAAGCTATGAGGCATTTTGCATCATGCCCGCTGTATTTTAAGAGGGTGAACTCGTTGTGGACTCAGATTCTGGAACCCCGTTGAACATTGACCTTTGCTATCTGTCCGACACCCAGGTCCTTGACTTCTGCTGCAGAGATAGCAGAAGCTCATCCCCTCCGGTCCCTCGAGAGTCACTTGAATTTTTGCTACAGAACTGCCTGATTCACAGATCCGCGTGGTGCAGGCAGATGGCGACAAAACAGTCTGTATCACATCTGTCCTGCAGATCTTTAGCCCACTGGCCAAGTTGATAACAGCAGGACTTGGCATAAACACCTCGGTGTAGACACCAACTGCAGCAAAACTGCAGTGTTGGATACAATGGAATCAAAAACGTCACCTCAGAGAAAGAAAGCATGTAAAGGTTTTCATTGAGTCGAAGAACAAGAACCCCCCCCACAAATGGGAACATTTTTTTTTTTTATTATTGTTGGTTTTGCACACGTGTGTGTTTATCCACTTAATCTCCCAAGGTAATGACCGCTGGGTTACTTTTCAGGGAGAGTAAATACTGATTTGTAAAAAAAAAAAAAAATAGTTTCCTCAAAGTAAAGTAAAGCTGAGCAGCCACAGTTTTACTGAGGATCATTGGTTTATCCATTAGAAGGACAGCCTGATTGAAATCAGGCTCAGCAAACATACACAACTTTGGGGAGGAAATCCAAAGCTTTTTCTCTGCAGTTTTTGAAGTTGTGCAACTGACTGTGAAGTTGAAACCAAATGAACTTTAATCTGGCTTCCAGATGTAAATCAGTAAATGTTGACGTCCCAGCAATATCAGCACAGCTGTTTTCATTGCATGCGTTCCCCCTAATTACTGTCTGTTAACAATCTATCTCAACAGTCACTCCAGTATAGAACAAGAGACTTGCTCAGGTTTACAAATTAAATCTGGTTTCAGGTTGCACTTCAGATTATTACAACTGTTCTATCAATTTCCTAAACTCAGGCCAGTCTGGACAAATCATTTCTGATGAGTCTGCATATAGTGAAATACAAACGTAGGTGCGCCTTGACGCAGAATCGACAGGAAAGCTGCTCAGACTTGATTAAAAATGATTCAGTGTTCCTGTATGGTGTATTTTGTAACAGAGGGGAACATGTATAGGGGAATTCAGCTTTACAGACACGTTAATAATGAGTGAGTTCTTCTCATCCCACCTGTATGCAACGCTCTGTAGATGATGCGTAGTGGCTTCCTTTATTTGAGTGTGTATCACTGTTTTTTTTATGACCGTCAGTCATCTCTATTAGTCACTCCTTCGATGAGTCTGTACATGAACCTCAAGGATCAAAATATTTTATCTCGGAGCAAACCAAAATAAAGTTATTTGAACCTCTCGGAGCCAAAGTTCACCTGAACAAACAGGCAGATTTGAAACTTGGACATTGATGTATGATGATAAGGTGTTGAGACACACGATAAGAAAAAACAGTCTGTTCTCTCTCATCAGAACATGCTCAGACTTTGAGAAAACATCTAGTACCCAGAACATATCTCATGCATCACTGTAATGCTGCCTTTCATTCGGTGATGTTTTGAATCGCTACTCGGGCCTGTGAGTGTTGTGGAACATTATTCAAATGAAGCCAAGGGTGCAAAAAGATTTGCAGCAAATGCCTCACATGACGACACCCCTGTACATGTTGTTATGGGAACTGGTGGGGGTGGGGGGGCATGTGATGTGAGCGCAGTGTGTTGACCACAGGCTCCAGTGCTAAGAAATGCCTCCTCCCATACCACACCACACACACACACACCTACTCAAAGCTGCTAAACTGCCCCTCCTCCGTTCTTAACTCTATTTCAAATCATGCTGGAGTTTCCCAGTAACTTGCGGTGATCAGACAAAACAAGATATTTGGATTAGTCTGCACCATAATGCAACCAGCTCGTTGGGTATCATTACCAGCCGTAAAAGTACTGTGTTTGCGTTCAACGAGGGACGAAATGCATAATTTCTTGTGAAATTACAAGGGAGGAAAGACAGTTCTTCAGAATGAAATACAGGCTTCAGAGAACAATTTTAACTGAAGTTAATTGTGTCTTGGTTTGACCGAATGAATCATAAAAAGTGGGCTTGAAATACCATAGCCACACTAAAGCATCAGAAAGTCACAACACAGGCCACAGATTGCTATAACACAAGCTGCCAAAACAGATTGCCACATATCAAAGGTGGCGCAAAAACAAAAAAATTTCTCAAGTTTCTGCCATAATGAAATATTGTTGCATCTGGTAATTTCCCATCGGCTTATGGCTGCATCAAAATGTAGGAAAACCAATAAAAAGCAAAGTCAAAGACGGCAAAATGAGTGCAAAACTCCAATAATAGTTATCTCTATTAAACAAATGGCATGACTACCTCGTGACGACACGACCCCGTCAGTTACTCTGAACGCATTGGTCGCGGGTGACTCACCGTCCCATCACAGCGGGAAGGGGGCGGACCCGCTGATTGCAACAAATGTTTTGGGGTGCCAGGGAGACATATATCTCTGAGAGAAAAGTTTGAGGACGCTCTTTGGATCTCTGGAAGGGAGACACCACGCGGCTGCCGACTTTTACGCACCGAGCGTCTGTGGACGTAAAGCCGGGCTGAAACACTGAAGTGGAAGTCACGTTTGGGAATAATCAGCAGAAAACATGAATAATGGATCCAACCGAACTACAGACCCGAGCTGCACGGATAGACCTCCCGTCGCCATCGACGTCATCCTCCGTGAGTAGAGAAGGTCTCATCGGGCTGTCCCTAACTGTCCCCAAGTTTCCGAGGGAGCTGCACCTGATGCGCTTTCAGTGTGGAGGGAGTGGACTATGTGCACCAGCGGATCTCATCCGCAGGAATTTTAATTAGTTGGGATTTTTATGTACACCGAGGTGAAAAG
Organism: Brachyistius frenatus; assembly: GCF_029030835.1. NCBI lineage: Eukaryota > Metazoa > Chordata > Actinopteri > Embiotocidae > Brachyistius > Brachyistius frenatus. The sequence goes on from NW_027210656.1 coordinate 701,991, forward strand.
TCGTGGAAACGGTGGAGAAGACGAACTTAATTCAGACTTCATAGATTCCCGGAGGTCCCTGTGAGAGGCTTTGTCTCCCTTAGACTGCATGCAGCGGTCAACTTGATTCTTTCTTTCTGAGCTTTAAAGTGCTAAAAGAAGGAGGTTATTGCCATGGCAGATACAAAAAGACGTTTACCTTCCTGTAGATAAAGTAAAAGTGAATATCAGATATGTGTTTGTTTGCCGAGGACCTCCAGGACATCTCAGTCGCTCTGCGGGCTCCACCGACTCCCGTCCTTTAAGACACTGATATGAGTAAATACTGGGCTTTAATATCAAGGCAAATAGACAATCAAAGGTACGTGTTCAGACTGAACTCCGTTCTTATTGCCAGCTAATCCATTAATCCATTTTAGGGTGGCGACTTTAGTGTTGTAAGTTCCTGTTTGGGGCTCTGACTCCTGTTGAATTTATCTTTTTGGGAATTTCTGGTAATACTCAAAAAAATGTTGCATCTTGACACCTATAGACAAAATCCACTTAAACAGATATTATGTTTAGGCTGCTGAATCTAAATCACTGTTTATAGCACAATAAATGTATATGAAAGTACAGTGCAAAACACATTGAGCCTTATTGCATGTGGGATTCCAATGGATTTGGACAAAGTAGCCTTCTTTTATTTTAATCTTGCAGAAACAAAATAAAATAAAAATCGTTCTATGTCTTCGTTATTGCAAGATAAAATTTTGTTTCGCCATTTTATGATTTTGCTTTTGTGCATTTCCCCGCTTTATTTTTCTGTCGTTCAGGACAAAATATAATTTTGTACCTTCTGAAACCCACAAAGTGAAAATTAAAGATAATCTGCTTATTTTAAAACTCTGATCATGTGTAAAAAGTGCACGTTTTTAAGGATAATTAATTTTATTAAAGAAAAAAAAATCTAGTTTTACCAGTTTCTAATTTACAGATGATGTTCTGCAACTAAGATACATCATCTGATATAGAAAATATACAATATAAGAGAAAATATTTGTGTATTAGCAGTGTGTGTGCACCAATAAATAATAAGACATTGCTGCACAGAAAGATAAGTCTAACGTCATTTTAGAAATAATATCACTGACAGGGATTTAACAAGTTGCACCTTCAAATGTCCTTCTCGGTATAGAGATTGTCGACCAATTTGCTAAAAATGTTCCTTAATATTGTGTAAAAAAAAAAAAAAAGAGAACCAGACAATGTGTTTTATTATATTTTTCATCCTCTAAAATGTCAGTATCAGCCTCAAAACTTCTGAATTGGTTGAGCTAAGCATGAAAAGGTCAAAGTTTTACCATCTGGTTCAGTTTCGTTGCTGCATGCAGCTGAATATGCTCTCCACATGCGTGACTGCACCAGGTGACTGAGAGTTGAACAAACAGAGCAAAGAAGGACATTTCCGTTTATGAAGGAAAAATTCAAAGCGTCTACTCTCTCAAATATCAATATAAATTCCAATTTTCAATCTGGACAAGCACAACACGACGCAGGGGCCACTTGCAGAGAAAAATCATTGAAATTGAAAGGGAGTCAGTTTGTGTTTGTTGTTGTGGACCAATTACTGCTAATGACTGGATACCAGGGAATAAATGATGCACAGTTCAACAATACTCAGACAACATGCGGAAATCATTTAGTCAGCCTTTCCTCCCGTTCTTTATTTTACGGATGATAAGATCTTGGTCATCATGATACACTATCTATTTGTGCAATTCACTTGAAACCATGATTGTTTACCGTTAACAGGTCTGATGTGATTTGCGGGAATTGCACTCTGCCGGCAACTTTCTTGCACCCTGAATAATCCTACCGAGATGCAACGAGATTCCTCTTTCGGAATCCTTCGCAATTTCTTTAAATTCAGCACAAATGTTCGCTTAAGATCCTTCATCCCCCTCTACGATATATCAGGACATATTTGAGGGAATTTCTTAAAATATGGCACGGCTTTAAAGAGAATATGAAGTTTCCGTTTCCGGGACAATGTCCACTGTGACCAGAGTCCCGGTTCAAATTAGAAGGCAACTAATTTGGTGTCATTTCCCGTCTGTGCTTCCAGAGTTAGACATCTTTGGCATCATCTTATACTCCCTCCTCACCTTCATGGCAGCGATGTCCATGCTGGTCTACATAGAGGAATGTATCTACATCTACAGAAAAGTGGCCTCCAATAAGAAGAGCGTAATCATCTGGGTGAACGGGGCAGCACCGGTGAGTAAGGGCAGGGGACAGATGACGTTGATATTCTTCACCAAGTCCAGGACAAAATTCACAGGTTGTGGTCAAATGTCTTCACATTGGTGTTTCCTTCTTTCTCCTCTTTTTTTAAATTATTATTATTATTTTTTTTTTTTTTAGGTGATTGGCACCATGTCGTGTATGGGGATGTGGATTCCCAGAGCAACCATGTTTACTGATATGGTCTCTGCCTGGTGGGTGCGCTCTTTCTTCCCTTCTCTCTTACTCACCTTCCATCTCTCACTGTGCTGTAATGTTGTCGTTTTTACACACAGAGCCCCAATCACAGTAAAACTTGAACTTAATAACCAACAGAGAGTTGAATAGAAAACTGCAACGCTATTATGCAACGTGTGGTTTCATTTTCTTTCTTTCTTTCTTTACTTTTCGTGTTAACGCAGCCTCTCAAATCTCCACCTCAAAGACGCGGAGACCTTTTTTCCAGTTACCCATCCCTCGTCCTCTTATGTATCCACAGCTACTTTGCCATTGTGGTGTTCAAGTTCCTGATCCTGATGCTGGAGGAGGTGGGTGGTGACGAGGCCTTCCTGCAGCGGGCAGGGAAGCACAAACTGAAGATCAGCACGGGGCCTTGTTGCTGCTGCTGCCTCTGCCTGCCGCACGTGGCCATCACACGGTAAACTCCCCACAGACATGCAGCGTGTGCAACAACTTCCTTCATTTCGACCGCCGGGGTAGCTGAAAGGAACACGTATTTTTCTAACAACACGCTGGCTGTAAACAAATATATCTTTAGTTTTGATGACTTTTGTTGGCCAGCTTCCAATGCAGCACGTGGAGATTTGGATCTTTGCTGCCATTATTCTCGGGAGAAGAGTGATTTCTTTTTGTTTCTCTCCTGCGTCAGATTGGATAAAAATCTCTAATCTCTCAAAGGGTCCCTCCAGGCAGTAAAATTCCAGGGAAAAGATGTTTTGATGACATTTTCCTGAATATGAAGCTGCATATGAAGTGACTTTGGGTCGTGTTTGTACAGTAGTTGTTATTTGTTAACCGTCTTGATTTAAAAAGCTGCAGTGAAGGGAGGTAATTTTCCAAGGATTTAAAAAGACACACATATAAACATGTTTGGTACACTGAAGCTGTAACATTGGGCAATCCCTGGATTGTGACTAAAACATCCCACAATGTTAATGAAGAACAGATCCTGTGCAGCTCCTATGATTGTTACGACCACGTCGGGTGGCTTTTATGTAGTTTTTAGGCCTTTTCGAACATTAAGTAAACTCGTGGAGCCTCTGCACACACAGTATTGGACTATTCTCCGAACACGGGTTGAGCACACCCCTGGTCGTTCAACCCTGTCAGGGCAACATGTGCTCAGCAATCCCAACATGCCCCTTTGCTGGCTGAGTAAAGACCGGCTGCGATTTCAATACGTGTCACAGTTGATTGATCTAACTATAGTCGGCTGTCATACACTTTTTGTTGTGTACATCAATCCTCTTATCCATCCACAGCTGCGGTGTTGTTGCTGTTTAAGCCCCGCAATCTGCATGTTAATGTCAGGTTACAATGAACATTAGGTGCTTTAATCCTCATAAAACCCTCATGTCTGCACACAATACTGATGATGATCATCAAGCCAATACATGCCCAGCTACTGCCAGTATGTTCTGTTTATAAAAAAAAATAAAATAAAAAAATCACAAAGCACCGCAGGGGCACTCTTAATGTTGTTACGGTTGCACAACAACGTTCAAATCTCGACATGCCTAAAGCTGATAAAGAGGAGCCCAAGGCCACTCCGAATTGTTCAAAACTTCCTGCAGAAGTGGTGCAGAATAGGCTCAGGGCATTCTACAACGGACTTGTGATTGTTTTTAAATGCATTTGGGGGCTAAACCATTTTGTATTACCAGGAGCAACCATGCAATACGTTTCCTCTGTTCCAACTCCAGACGCTCTCTCTTCCTGCTCAAACTTGGCTCCTTCCAGTTCGCTCTCCTGAAGCTCGTCTTCACCATCCTCTCCATCATCCTGTGGACCAATGGGAATTTTAACCTGAGCGACGTGAGTTGTAAATATGTACCCTCCGTGTATTTGCACTCCGAATTTGTTTTTGTTTCATTTTCATAGCTCTCATTCATCCATTATCTATAACCGGTTTATCCTGAACAGGTCACGGGGCGGGCGGGGGGGCTGGCTGGTACCTATCCCAGCTTACTTTGGGTGAAGGCAGGGTTCACCCTGGACAGATCGCCAGTCCATCACAGGGCCAACACTTATAGACGGAAAGAAACAAAGACCATTCACGCACTCATTCACCACTACGGGGAATTTGTAGAATCACCATTTAACCTGACATGCATGTGTTTGGACGGTGGGAGGAAGGCCGAGCACCTGGAGAGAACCCACCCGGGCACACAGAGAACATACTAACTAAACTAACTGAAGGATGCTTGAAACCTTATGAAACGTGGGGCATACATCCGGCATAGAGAGACGATACATCTGATATGTGCTTTGCGAGTGGGCGTGGCCAAACGGCTCGCTGGCGCCCCCTAAACTGCAGCCCCCCCCCCCCCCCCCCCGGCACCTAGTTTCACATACATGCACCAAATTCGTTGGACACGTGTATCGCGCCGAGATGTACAAAAAAATTCTCTTGGCATCATGGATTTGTTTTCATCGATCGGTGTGTCCGTGCCGTGGCGGCCATTTTGAGCATCTCCTCATGAAACTACAAGTGACTGTAATTTTTATGGACATATTCGGATCTTCCTCAAACATTACATCTTTGATAACAGTCCCGCCCTGAAGACACCTGACTGGTAATATTCGCTCATAGTCGTAGCGCCCCCTGCTGAAGACACAAAAGGAGAACAAAATTTAAACTTTAAGCGGGGATATGTGGTCCCACGTCGGCTGATGTGCACCGTGCGAGGGCCTTTATGTCACTGGTTGCAATTTTAATTTGTACTTCTAATTTTGGTTATCTTAAAGTTAATAGGTACTTTTTTTTTATATTAGTTCAAGAAAACAACAGTTGTAATCTTCATTAATGTGTGACTTGCGTTTAATGAATTAATTTTACATCATGAATTGACGTTCACTATCAAGAAATGAAGGTTGTTATTGATTGGCAGTGCAGACACCTCAGCTGTACTTTACTATATACACACACAGTATATGGCTAAATACGGCTATAGATATAGTCTTGTTGTTAAACTGGTAGTAAGATGCAAACATTCACATGCTGCTGCATGACACGACTTTAATACCCGTTTTTCTTTTATTCTTGTTTTACTGCTGTGGAAACTGTTTGCTAAAATCTGTCAGTTCTCTTCTAACTTGCTTTGCCGATGGGGGGGAAAAAAAACACCTTATGTATTGTGATATTTCATTCATATAATGTTTTGTCAGCAGTGTCTCTTAAGTTCCCTGTTGTTGTGTTGCCTGACTTCCCGACTCTACTGTGTGACTCTGTTTCAGTTGAGCATTACAGGAACTGCAATATGGATCAACCCATTTGTGGGCATCTTGACAATCACAGCTCTGTGGCCAGTATCGATCACGTTCATGCACCTGAGGAACACGCTGCGAACGCTCAAGATCATCCCCAAGTACGCCTTGTACCAGGTACGACACTAAAGAAGCACACAAAGGGCTGTTCACAAACCTCCTCGTAGACACTAACCAGCACCACTCGGCTACATATGGTTGGTTACAAGTGAACACGCATTTCTAATGACAAGTCAGATTACCGGGCTGCCATGAGATTGTGCCATGATTTTCCAGCATTGGGTTTGTCAGTTTTAGCAGAGTGTGTGTATGTGTGTCTGTGTGTTGGTAGCTGGTGTTGATCCTGAGCCAGCTGCAGACAGCCATCATCAACATCCTGGCCTTGAATGGCACCATTGCCTGCACTCCACCTTTCTCCGCTGCAGCCAGAGGATACAGTGAGTCAACATCCATCTATAAAAAACCTATTATGCCTTCATTGGTTCCCCAGGAGTGACTCCTTACAGTCGACTTTGATTTCCTGTCCTCCTCGTTCGACAGCTGACCTTCCCTCCCACTTGCTTCACTTTCTGCCCCTCTTCCTGTGTCCACAGTGATGAGCCAGCAGCTGCTGATCCTGGAGATGTTCATCATCACGCTGGTAACACGGCTGCTTTATCGGCGACAGTACGACCCTTTACCCAAAGAAGAACAAGGAAATGAAAACACCAAGATGATTCAAATACCAGAGTCTGCATGAGAACTGAATGAATGTGTGTGTATGTGTGCGTGCGTGTGCGAGAGAGAGATTTGTATTTTCCTGTAAGTATTTGATTAAGAGAGGACGTTAATATGAATGAATTTGAAGATGAATTTATGTAAATGACCCTTGTTATTTCTCATCAGAGTGAACAGATTTCACACCGATCCGAGCTGTTTGATTGACAGGGCATTCAGATCACACTCAGTCGCATGGAAATCAAATCGACATCACATGGAAATCGTTCACTTTTTCAACATGTTTGAACAAAACCAAATATTTGATGCTCTTTGGTACAGCGACTACAGATAGACAATAAAGTAGTTGTTTACTTAACAACAAAAAAAAGGATGTAATCTTCTTCTGTGCAAAGAGTAAATACAACGCCGGCATCAGAAGCCAGTTTTGCCCCCTTTGGATAATTTTAGCAGAACTGTCCACCAATTTTTGCCCACTCTTCCATGCAAAATTCCTTCATTCGCAAAATGTGTTTTCTGGCATTTACTGCCCTTTTCAAATCCCTGTGCATGCAACATTTCAACAAGGTTTTCCCCCCAAACCTCAGTTTCTTGTGTGCTGTTGAAAAGTCCAATTCGGGTTCATTTCATCATCAAGCACCTGTTGAGATTATGAAGAAGTCTTTGTTAAATCAATGACTGCAAACTGCCCCGTCCCTGATGCAGCGAAGCATCCCCAAACCTCCTGAAGGAAATTCTAATAATTGGGGCCTAATCTGGATCCTCTAATTATAATTTGATGGATTGGAAATTGTGATGAATGAAGAAGTGTGCTTACTTACTTATTTTTCAATGTGATTAATTTGTTTTGCTCATTTATTTAAATGATAAAATGTGAGACAAATTCAATTTTGTGTGTCATTTATTTTAGAATGCCAACTTTAATAATCGCCAATGTTTCAAAGCGGAACCGGTGCTTGCTTGTTCAATTCTGTTGAAAAAGTCAACAATTTCCATTGGATATACTTATTTTTAACATAACTGGATACTTTAATCTAGTGGAATCAGGGATTCATTATTTTTAGTTTTACCAAAAAAAAAAAAAAATAGAGACCGGATTTTTTTTCCAGAAATGCTCCAGCAAGAAAGTATGTAATTCCACACTAAGAGTATTTTTATTTTTTATTTTATTTGACTTCGACAGGAAGTCCTATTGAGATGAAAAAAACTGGTTTACAAAGGAGTCCTGTGTCATGACAAATGAAATAAAACAAGGAAACAAAGAATTCACAGCTCCTGTTGTCTGTCTTGCTCTTGACACATAATCATACATCCTCCCTCCGAGAGTAAACATGACTTCATTTATTAATTTTCCATATATGTTGATTTTTATGTTTGGTGGTAACGATGATTATTTGAATGAACTCATTGGACCAGTTCAGTGGTCTCAGTTGAAGTTTAATTATCATGGAGTTATACGGCTTTTTCCAGGAACTTTTTTTTTAATGAATGAATCTATTACCTCTATTAAGGAAGCTATGGGAACCCCCCCCCCACGCCCCCTCCCCCCTCCCCAAAAAAATAAAGCTTTATCACTTATTTATAGGTATAGCTGATGCATTATTACATGCAGAACTGTTTTGTATTTGCACTCCTTTTTGTCCATATGTACAACAGGCATTTTAAATGACTCCGTGGTGTTATTTGTGTATTATTTTCAGTCAGTGTTTTTAAAACATTGCCGCGCTAGATGGCAGTAGAAACCAGAACCTGGCAGAACCGTATCACGACTTGCCTGTTGATAATAGCGCAGGCTAAAAGGTCGTTTGGACTAGTCCACATACAACATTTCACACATTTAACCTTCAAGAGATGCACTCCAAACGTTAATGTTTGTACTTTGTCCTTTACACGTCTGACTGCATCAACAGATAAATTGGTAACGCACATAATGTTGACTGACAATCCTGCAAACCAATTAAGTTGTTGCACTTCGTCGCTTCCCGGTTTTAAGCCAATCACAGCATATCATCAACAAGGCTCCGCCAAGTGCGGTTGAGTCGAAATTGTCAATTGTACGCGCGGTTCCCAAACGTCAAAATGGGCCGGATGTTAGGAGATTGAACCTTCAAGATAAAAGATTATGAAGCGGTGCAACTTTAGTATCCTGGTTCCACCAGACTAATGCTTACAGATCCCATTTTCTTCACTGTCATAATAATACTATATATATTCACGCTGTGAATTTGAGTCTGGTAACATCAGGCAACAGGAATAGATGTCATTAAAGGAATAATAAATGTAAATCTCACATGCAGAAAGGTTGTTAGGGTGTTAATTATTCAAACTTAGTACAGAGAAGCACCAAATAGGGGACTTGGATCCAAACGATTTACATTTATTTGTTTGGTATTTGGCCAATACAATTAGCCTATATTTACAAGATAAAACGTAGCTGCTTATTTGGGGGGAAATTACAGAATTCAAACAGCCAAATGTCATGATACGCAGAGAAATACTCACATGTTTAATCTAAAGTCTAAAAACATCTCGCCAAAAATGTTCTCGCGTAAGAACAGATTAAATGACTGAAGCAATGTTTCAGATTGTAGGATATCCTAAAAGAAAAAAGTAAGGTAACTTGTATGTATAATATGACACTTCTTTGATCTGCTGCTGCCATTTCGTTGCTTTTACAAAAGACTTATTATTGCCAAAAATGACTTAATCACGAATGCATGTGAATCATAATTCTAATATATTTATTTTCAATTCAGTGTTTTGATTATTTTTAATTTTTTTTTTTTTATTGCCCGTTACTTTGCAAATACAGTTTATACTGCATTATTTTGAAAAACCACAACAGGAAGTTGACATTTTATTTCGCAGCTTTGCAGTGCTTGAACCGACCTGAACGTCCAGAAATGTAGATCCAGGAAGCGGTATTGAGCGCATATTGTTTTATAACCTTATGGACATTTGTTTGTGGCGTCGTGTGGCGTCCACTGTGGCCGGGCGGTGTGGAAATGCGGATGCCGACGACAGAGAAGGACTGTACGTGTGTCTGTCTACGCTGCTGGGGATGAAATGGTCGTATTATTTCTGACTCTCGCTATCACGTCAGCTCCAGGTGTCATTATTCAACTTTCAAAATGAGGATCCTCACGTCCCTGCTGAAAAACACGAACCCCAAAATCGAGTATTACTCCAGATTTTCACCGTCTCCGCTCTCCATCAAGCAGTTTTTGGATTTTGGTGAGTAGTGCGGCGCCGTCATCTTCAATGAACCACGGGCCTTTGATTTGCCGTGTGTTTTTGTCACTTTTATCAACTGGAACCGGGGATTTCAGGTGTCCCGTGCCAGCCCCGACTTGTTATTAATAGAAATAAATCCACTACAAGCTGCCATGAAACATGACGCTGTCAGGCATTGGGATTTGCTTTTCGTAACCCTGCACCAATAACTGCCCGAGCAGCAGCATGCAAACTGGTGCCCCTGCATGTTGCCGACTTGTTTATCGTGGGAACATGTGGTATTGTTGTGCATGTGGTAATGCATGAAGGTACTTTCACTCAGACAGGGGCAGCAGCACGTACGCAGTGGAGGGTGAACACACTCGCTCATCTTGCCCGGCTGCTCCACAAGGTTCACTCATCTTTTCAGGTGTATGTCAGAGTGAGTCGTTGTATTTTCAAAATGATAGTTAAATTGAGTATTTTTAAGGTAAAAAAAAAAAAAAAAAAAAAAAGTCCCATTTCAAAATAATAAAGCACAACAAGCATAAACTTGAGCCAATGACTGAGCCAGACTCTGACATGAGACTTGAAGTACAGTTTATTAATTGTGTGTCAAAGCTGCGCTCCGGGCTTTTCTTAATCCATCTCTGATTAAACAGACATTACGTAATTTATTCTCATAGCTGTGGATTGGATGTGAAGCACAGGAAGAAGGTGCCACTTGTTTGATCTGGAGAAACTGCCATCAGTAATTGTTCGTGTCGAGGGAGCGGCAGGTCAAAAGACATCAGCGCGTTTCACAAGATAACAAAAGAGGTCATCCAAGGATTGTCTGCACACGTCGTTTGTGCTGACTCAGCACGGGGTCATCCCAGGATTCCCGTTTGGTGGTTTCATTCCCTCCATTTTGCAATTTACCACTTTGTCCTTAAAATTGATGAATCAGGGTAAGCCTTTCCTTTGAGCTGAGATGGTGTGACTCTCTGTTTCTTGCCAAGTCATGTAAGTTTTCACCTGGAATAACATTAGATCACACTGTCCCCTCTCTGTTGGAGTCTTGAGGTCAGTCACAGGGCAACACAATAGCTGCACAGTTGTGTTCCTGTGACTGCGGCAGACACTTTGTGTTGTTTGATTGAACGGTTTCACTATTCACTGGTTTTCACTCTTCCTCTGAAAGTTGATGGTTTTCACGTGTGAGTGGTCACGTGGAGACACGAGGAGCTGAGCTAACTGTGTAACGTCGGGTTACACATTAAAGACATTTCACTGCAGTAGACATTTTTCTCTTTTAATCCCCTCTGTGACTTCCCCTCTCAACTGGCTAATAAGATTGATTATTTCCTTGTGTAGTTTTGCATGAATGGTTCAGGCTAATGTTGGCAGACAGAAGATACAGCTGCTGCAAGAAAACAAAGTTTAAGGTACCATAAGAAAAAAAAGTTGGATTTTGAAACCAACTGCATCTTGCAGCTGTGGTAAATGTTTGTTGAGGCTGGTTTAAAATGTCAGAAAATGTTGAAAAATGCTGACCAATGTTTCTCAAAGCTGAAGGTGCAGCCTGAAATGTCTTGTTTCATCCCAACAAACAGTCCACAACCAAAAGACGTTCAGGAGTTTCATTCGAAAATGACGCCCAACGATTAATCGATTATCAAAATAGTTGGCAATTGATTTTCTGCCGACCAGTCGGTTAATCGACAAATAGTTGCGGCTCTGTGTGGGTAAAGAATTAAACGGGTTGTTATATTTAAATTGGGAAAAGGACTTCACAGGCCTAAGAGGACTTGCGCTTTCTTGGTGCGATGCAAATAAACACACATTTTTTTTAAAAGGTGAATTTTGTAATCTTTGTCATAGTGGCTCAAGACAAGAAAAACCCCCAAACAAAATCCTGAATATATTACTTAATTAAAAGTACAGATCAACAGGGTTGTAACAGCCTCAGAAAGTCTGTATTTTATATTTCTAGCCCCACCAGACTATCACTCACAGCTTCAGTCTTTGTTGTGATTATAGTCTGGAAACCCCGTTCTCACGAAGGTTCGCTCAGCCACTCTGAAGGGCGGACCAATCGGGGACCAGCAGGAGTGCGATGATGTTTGTTTCAAAATTCCAACAACGGTGGCGGCGGCAGAGCGAGATGAAGCGACATGAATAGTTGTAGCAACACTAACAAATATCAAGGAATGGAAGAAAAATGCCGAAAATGAAGTCAGTTACCAACACAGTGTTTGAAGGAAACGTTCATTCCCACAGGTGAAAACTGGACAAGAAGCTCCAGATACTTTAGTCAGTCTCAGGGATGAAGCTTCGACAAAGAACAATCATTTTTCTCTCAGGCAGGGACAATGCGTGCGAGAAAACATCCTACATGTTCCTGCGTAAGGAGCTGCCTGTGCGGCTGGCCAACACCATGCGAGAGGTCAACCTGCTGCCAGACAACCTGCTGAGCCAGCCCTCCGTCAGACTGGTCCAGAAATGGTGAGACGCTCCCTCCAGAGGTTTTCTTTGTCTGTCTGCCAGTTGATAAGTTTTATAGTTGAAGTATTGTCAAAAGGCTTGTGTAAACGGGAGGGGGGCCTTTTGACCTCTGTTTGTTTTATTAGGTACATGCAGAGCTTTGTGGAGCTGCTGGACTACGAGAACAGAAAGCCAGAAGACTCTCGAGCTCTGAACGAGTGAGTGAAAAGTGACTTCAGAATAAAAGTTCATGAAAGTACAGTATTTACACTAACAATGCCCGTCTGATAAACAGCCACGCGTGACTCAGACACACGGGCAGGAATTTGTTTAGGGAACACACAGTTCGCTGGTAATGAAAGAACGGGGACATCAAGACTTTGCATTTTTTGTGACTCCAAAATAGTAAAGAAATAATGGATGGATTTCTTTATGTGTATGCATGAGGTTTACTGAGGAACAACTTCATCGAAACATCCACAAATTATTTTATCTGTAGTTTCCTGGAGCTCTTGATTGAGATCCGTAACCGCCACAACGACGTGGTTCCCACCATGGCTCAGGGCGTCATCGAGTACAAGGAGAAGTTCGGCTTTGACCCCTTCATCAGCAGCAACATCCAGTATTTCCTCGATCGCTTTTACACCAACCGCATCTCTTTCCGCATGCTCATCAACCAGCACAGTGAGTCTCAGAAACAAACAACGTCTGTTTCAGCTTCTTTCTTTTTTTTTTTTTTTTAAACATGTCGCCGCGGCTAAGTTTCATTTCCACATGTTTGTGTTCAGCTCTCCTATTTGGGAACGATACCAACCCGGCCCACCCCAAACACATAGGCAGCATCGATCCCACCTGCAGCGTGGCCGAAGTCGTCAGCGGTGAGTTCGAGAGTTATCAGTGTGGCGGAGTAACTGGTTTACGTGTAATTGAATTATGGTTACTATTTAAAATGTTGTTCATTACATTTAATTATGTTCTTTTAGGTAAATAGCTTATATGTTTGAATATAATATTCATTCTGCTGTTTTGCATATCTTTGCCGTCAGTCTACGTCTCGATAGGCTCCATTCGTTTGACATTATGCACTCAAATTTTTGACCTCGTTTGTGATCGATTCTCTTCTGGGAACATATTTCATTCCCTGCAAGTCAGCTGTGATCAACATACTTGTGATTTGTTTTGGTGGCTGTGCTTTAAAATCAAAACATTTGAATCTTAATTGAAGTTGCATCGAAGAACGTTTAATTAAAGTTCGACTGTAATTGGTGTTGAGTTCTGTTGTGAGCTTTACACTGACTAGTTTCCTTGTATTTGTCGGACTTTTCAGCTTCCTTTCTCAGTTTAAAACATTTTAGAAAAGTATTTAAATGTAGGTTACATTACTTTGGTAAAATAACTAAATTAGTTCCAGGGTTAGCAGGAGAACTAGGAATCTGTCATTTGAAAACTGACCTTCCCAACACTGAGTTATTATTTTTTATTAGACGTGTGCAAACATACATACATGCAGTGTATTTATGTAGAAATGGAGCTCTTTCTTGTGCTTAAATTCTATATAATGTCAGAACCATGAAGTCAGAGTTTGAGCATCAGCAGCGAGTGGTATACGTATTCTCTATGTGAGAATATTTTTGTTGTCTATTGTTTAACTTTTTTTCTACTCTATAAATATTTGCATATTTCTTTTGGGAAATGGAGTTATCACAGCTGTCACTTTCAGCAGTGACACAACTCAAACAAAACCGGGTAGCTACATCTTTGCTCAGTGGCATATTTACACAGTGATAGTTTTAACGGAATTCCAGCAGCGTGGATTCAGAGCTGCACTCTCGCTGACCCGACACGGGACAGAAGTTACATTAGCGACCTGTAACAGGAATCCACAAATAAACAATGGACACGCTCAGCTTGCTCGGCTCTCATTCACCTTGTTTTTTTTCCCTCTTCCATCAGATGCCTACGACACTGCCAAGATGCTGTGCGAGAAGTACTACTTGGATGCTCCCGCGCTCAAGATCGAAGAGTTCAACAGTAAGAGAGTTTTGTGCAATAATGCTTTCATCTATGCCTCCATTTCCCCCTGTAATCTGTCACAGATGTAAAACTGTTTAGTGTGGAGCTTGTGGATTCAGTTTGGACGTCCAAATTTAGTTCTGGAACAATTACAGTGTTCAACATCTCATTAACTTAAAGAAAACCAGCTTTGTCTGTGTGTGTGTGTGTGTGTGTGTGTGTGTGTGTGTGTGTGTGTGTGTGTGTGTGTGTGTGTGTGTGTGTGTGTGTGTGTGTGTGTGTGTGTGTGTGTGTGTGTGTGCGTGTTTTATCTTCTCACTGTCCTGGCATTCTTGTCTTCCAGTGAAGGCTCCTAAAAAGCCCATCCAGGCCGTGTACGTGCCCTCTCATCTCTTCCACATGTTGTTTGAGCTCTTCAAGGTAAGCCAGGCAGCATCAGCGCCGTCAACTTAACTACCGCAGCGCTCTTTAAATGTAATGGATCCGTAATGTGACTATAATTCTATAAGGACTCCTACTGAGCTCAGCTAATGAACTCTGTGGGTGTCTGCAGAACTCAATGAGAGCAACAGTTGAGCTTCATGAAAACAGCAAAGAGGGATTACCACCAGTCAAGGCCAAAGTCACTCTGGGTAAAGAGGATCTCTCAATAAAGGTAATGTTGACACAAGAAAGCACATGCATACGCTTCATTCTAGAAATATCTTGTGGCGTTTGAGCTTTTTGTCTGTCTGCTTCATTCGCCTCAACTCTCCGACTCTCTGTCTTTAGATCAGCGACAGTGGAGGAGGAGTTCCTCTGAGGAAGATAGATCGTCTCTTTAACTACATGTACTCCACTGCCCCGACACCAAGCCTGGAGCCAGGAGCTGTCCCACTGGTAAACAACACACACACAAAGCTCAATCAGTACTGACTCTGGTGGCCAAAAAAAACAACCTTTTTTTTTTTCTTCTATTTTTTTAGGTCATACATTCTTATAGGCGACACATCTGGGAAATGTAACTTTATTTCTTTCCCTTTCTTATGCAGGCTGGTTTTGGTTACGGTTTACCCATTTCCAGACTCTATGCACGGTACTTCCAGGGGGACCTGAAACTCTACTCCATGGAGGGAGTGGGGACAGACGCTGTCATCTATCTGAAGGTAAAGTGAGCAAGCCAAATGTCGAACGGGTTGTAATGACCTCTCTCTAAAGGTTAAAGATCTTTCTGCGTACAGTTACATTTAGGTACACGGGGCACAACTACGTGCTGCTGTGGTGAAATGCAACGCAATTGCTATTTAAACATACCCACTCTCAGATTTTTGAGATGTAAACTTAAGATACTATTAAACCAGCTGCCTGGGTTCAATAACATTGTAATAACGGCAAGTAGCTGCAGCACAGCTGCTAGCAGATTAATTTACCAGCAGTGGTCCACCACCTCGGAAATAGTTCTAATCCGTACCGCCCCGTCAAATTAAAACTTGCTGTTTTTACAGATTTTGTTTTTGTCCTGATATAACAAATAAAACGTTAATAAGCAGGTGATGGTAAGCAGATCTTGTGAACTCTGGAGCGTCTCAGGCTAGCTGATTCTGGCTATATGCTAAGCTGAGCTAACTGTCTCGTGGCAGCGCCGTCTTTCAACAGACCGAGAGCGGTATCGATCCGCTATTCTGCCAGCTCACGAGCGAAGTGAGTGTTTTTTCTGAAAATGTCTGAAAGTATGATGATGAAGCAAAGTGATGATTAGTCCTGTTTCTTCATTTAAAGGCTCTGTCCAGTGAGTCCTTTGAACGCCTGCCCGTCTTCAACAAGTCAGCGTGGCGGCATTACAAGACCAGCCCCGAGGCCGACGACTGGAGCAACCCCAGCAGGGAGCCACGTGATGCCAGCAAGTCCAACTACAAAGCAAACAGATAACTCTGTAGCAAGCCCTCTGCTGGGAGCTGAAATGCCCGCAGTCTGCGCAGAGCATGCTCGATGAAATGCTGCCCTCGGGTTAACGCTTGGTTTTGGACCGGACTTGCTTTTACATTCCAGTGGTCGGAGGTTTGAAACAGACAGATGACCTTGACTTTATTCTCCACCCAGTGGCAATGACCTTCATCACTGTAGCTTTCATTGTTGTGGCATAACCACTGCAGTTTAAAACGAACCTCCTCCAAATTTTAGAGCCCTCAGCATTTAACCCCGTTTATAAATTACAGGTTATTTTGGTGAATCTTTACAAATGCAGGCTTCGTTTCTTCGAGCTAAATTCACTGCATTTGTGCTGTCTCCCTGTCTCATGCAGTTTTGGCCTGCCTCATCTTTGCTGACGAGGCCGCTGCTCCCTGTGGCTGAATAAGCCATGCACTGCTGATTGAGTGTCTTTCTCTCCATCAGAAAAGGCTTATATTCTGCTTCTGCTTCTCAAAACACAAGCAGTGAGAGAGGGTTTCAGTGCAAATGGGAAAGAGGAGGAGGTTTCGTTTCTTTCCACTGGAACGCACAATTACGCCAATGTGTCATTGGCATAGTAAGGACTTGTTTTGGTTGAACTCTGTTTTAGCCTGGGAAAATGAAAGAGAAGTTTATTTATAGGTGAGAAAATAATAGCTATTTTTGAAAAAAAAAAAAAACAACATAGGGGAAGTAGTCCATTCAGAGTACACTTTATTTCGTTGGATTTTTATTTTATATCAAAGGGAGAAAGCCTTACTTCTGGAAACGTACGGCATATTTGATGCTTAAAAAGAAATCTGCCGTGAAGGCTCTGCTGGAACATGAAGAACATTTATAAAGGTAGTCTGTTAGAAAATGAAAGCTAAGTATTTTTTTTCATCATTTACTTTTATTTCGCTTTACTCTTAGAAGTCAACAAGCAGACCACCAACGAGCGGTGCTGACCCTCATCAGATGTTTCTGTGTGCAATCCAGCTCCGTGTCCTGATGTAACAGCTACTGAATGACCAAAGGGGCGTCTTTTTCAGATGCTTATGTAATGCCACCATGGCAGCGTTGTCGGCTAGTAGCTTCAACCACACCAGCATGACGTATTGTACAATTCCCCACAGAAATGAGTGGACCTGTTGCATCTAAAGAGGCCTAAAAAACAAAAACAAAGGGCCGCATCCTTACTTTTACTACATTTCTTCTTGCAAACATGTTCGACCTGCCATGGTGGATAAACAACGCGCTCACAGCTCGGACCTGTTTGTTCTAACAATGCTTCTTCCAGGCAGCCTCGTGTCTCACTTGTAGTGTTACTAACCTTTACAGTCTTCTGGATGAGTTTGAACAAAGCTTGTGTATTTAAAACGATGTGCTCGTGTTTTATTATCTTGAGTGATAATTACAGAGGATGCAGCTAAAAATGTAAAAAGAGATGATACTTGACAGGTGTTAGATAATTTTATACAGGAGCAAAAACACAGTTAATAACAGCTTTTTCGGGATTGTGCACTATTTTCCTTCATTCTTCATCTCTGACATGGGCCCAGGGTTACTTCTGATAATTTTGTAATTATTATTTGTAGTTTTGTCGACTGTTTTCTTAATTTATCTTTATTTGTACAATCGCAAGTCATGTTGAGTGTTTAGAAAAGAGCCTCCAACTACTAAAACATCTCTGGGCACTGAAATATTGCATCAAACCATTAATATTTAGTCATTCGGATCATAGTTAGGGCCTTTTTAGCGCACTTTACGAACCCTATATTTTTTACTGAAAATAGCTTTCATAAAGTCCTTTCACATCAAAATCTATTTCTGATCAGGTCATCGTTTAATAGTAGCGACATCATTTTAAAACTACTAAAAAAAAAAATGCCTAACTTTACTAAAACGTGGCCCGGACCTGCAGAGGAAGGAGAATTTGATTAATCTGAACTGACTTCCTTTTCTCGTCTCCTTTAGCTCCACCTGATGCGAACACAAAGAAGAGTTCAGAGCTTCCTCACCCCGTAGGTTCTCCTCCTTTTTTAGCCTCACTGTAAGATTTCATCACTGCCAATGCCTTTTGTAAACTGCTAGTCTCACTGTGTGAAACTCGATGACGAACCTGCTGTAAAGGAATTGCTGTGTTGTAGGTTAGCGGTCGATGTGGTAGATTAAAGTGCGGTCTCCTTGTAGACCAGTGAGAATCCCTTCAAAATTCACATCTCTGGATCAAAGTTTCAATCCCAGTTTCCACGATTTAGAGGCCTGAGGATCTTCCACCTTCCGTTGTTTTTAACCTTTGCTGTTAAAAGACTGTCACTGTACTTTGCTTATTGTAGAGAAAAATACATACATAGCTCTATATAACCTGTATGCTGTATATGCAGCCAGTGTGGAGTGATTGCTGTGATTTCCATCCTCCTGCACATCCAGCTCAAATGATGTATTTCTATGCATGAACTCCTCATTGTGGAGGGAGTCGTGCAGAGATATGCAAGCAACAGCAACATACACCAAAAAAAAAATAGAGCAATCTTCTAATGTGATTCAGCATGAGATCAACTTATAATACGCACTGTCAAACCTGACAATAAAAACAACTGCTGTCGTGTGTCATCCCCATCAAAGTTTTTCTGCATGTTATGGTCTGTTTGTTTGTTTTTTAAAGGTGAAATGCCCTTTAAATCATATTCTGTTATACATTTTTGTTTTATTTACATATCAAGCCATTTGAACATTAAAATAACAAAAAAATAGAAAAAAGAAAAAAAAGACACACATTCCCAAAGTTTGTACATATAGTGCAGATTAACATGTAGTGCGTACAGGACATTAAGGTCTCTACATTGCATTAGGGTGTTTATTGTGTTAGAGTGGAAGAGAGGTCTGCTCTGGCTTAGTATGAAAGAGCAGACCTGAGTGAAAGACTTGTTCCATACATTTCCAATAAGCATTTGAGCTTTTTTATATTTATATATATATTTCAAGTATCATCAGAGTTTGTCGGGTTTTTATTGACAGCTGACATCATAATCCAGAGAGCCAAAAAATGTCTGCTAAACACTTATTGATAAAATGTCCAACAAAAAAAAAATGCATGGCTTTCTATGGTGTAAATCCACATTAGTAGGTGAGAGATGTAACATTTGAAGCCTACTGAGCAGCTGTGGAGCTGAAGGATTTGTGTGTTTGTATGGCGTGTGACTACAAGTGAGTGATTACATTTACTCTCAAAAAGACTCAGAAAGGTTTACATTCAAGAAGTTAATATATAAAGGCTGTTTTTTTCTGTCTCATCACGGTTGAGTATTTGGGGACTATCTAACAGGCATTTAACATATTAGGTGCAGTGTAAGCTTCAGGGGCTCATTTCAGTTTCCATTTAGTGAGGCTGCAGATTCCAATCAACTGAATTCACCTCGCCTCACCCTCTCGAAAAGCGTGTAATGCCAAACTCAGGCTTCACAAATTCAGCTTGTTTTTAACATGATTTCCGACATATTTCCAGTGGGCTTTGTAGTGTGACGTAACTGAAGAACAGCAATGTGGCGTCTGGGACACCTCACGACCCCCCGACAACATTTCTTTTGTTTTTACCTGCCTAGTTTGATAAGTCCTGCAATGTGTCCGTTGATGTCGACCCATAAGATGAAGGAGTGCTCTCTGGCATGCATTTGTGGACATGGCAAAATGACTGTTAGGACCACACATATTGCTTCTGTAGCCATGGTTGACAACTGCTTGACCCTCCTCCCCGACGACACAGAAACTCACGCACAAATATTAACCATAATTGGTCCGGGTCATTCTTGTAGTGTTGCCGTACAAGACGGCAAGAATTTACAGCACTTTGATTTTCTTATCTGACACAGTTACCATCGTGAAAGACAAATATATATCGTCTAGTCTGAACCTGGCCTAAGAGGATCTGTGAAAAATGTGAAAGAACCTGTTTAAAGCCAGTGTTTGGTTTGTCCCTTTTCGGCTACTGTTGAAACATGGCTGTGCAACACATTCGTGTTTTCATTTCTGCCAATCGATCCCCCTAAATCCTACACACTGGACCTTTAAGAAGTATTTTATTACTACTGCATGGGAACAAGTGATGAGTGAATTTCACGTCTCTTGACGTTCGTTCATGCTAAAATGGTGTCAACTAGCACAGACTGTGTGTTTTGAGTGCAAAGAGGTTGTCCACAGTGTCACCTCTGCTATTCTCTGGGGTGCAGTGTCTCTTCTTTAATTCCTAACTGCCATTTCAACAAGCACAACATTACACACAGTGATTAATGAAACCAGTTTACATGACCTGTAGGACTGAATTTCAGATGCAGACTTTCTGTAACTCTGTCTAGTGGTCACAGTAGTTACTAGAAAATGTTGCATCTTAAAAAGAAAATGATTAACATCATAAGACAGAAACAAAAAAACAAAGTGATATTAGAAGCAGGCTGTTCGACAGTCTCTATCAGTGCTGGACAATCGAAAGCATATCCTCTGGGAAGATATTGCACAGGATTCTTGTCCTTGTTCTGCATGAGTCGCCATCCTCTCCTCCTTTCTGTTCTTGCCCAGATGACAGAGACATTGATGGCTTCTTAGCTCTGCAGCTCAGAACTTCATTTCCCATGAATCCCCGTCTGGATTGCATATTTGCAACATCCTTGAAGATGACAGTTTCAGTATCCAGCCAGTGTTTATAGGAGTTTATTTGTTTGTGTGTGAGCAGTTCCCAGGCAGTGTAATGTGAGTGTGGAGTGTGTGCGTTAAGTGTGTGTTCAATGGTCTGTCTACTTCTCATCTTCATCACCTTCACTCATGCTGCTTATAGAGGCGGAGGCTCCTTTGGGGGAACTAGGGGGCGAGGGCCGTGCGCTGTGCCAGCGGGCGGGGGGAGACGGAGGAGAGGGAGAGCGTAGTGGGGACAGTTCACGGGGGGGACTATTGCAGGGCGACTCTCTGGGAGACAGAGCGTAGGACAGCATTCGACCACTGCGCTCCTGAAATACTTGTTTCTGGATAGAGACGGAGAAAGAGAGGGTGGACATTTGTATAAAACAGCACAAAAGTCCATATGTCTGGAAGTTAGATAACAGTTTAAGAAATTGAAGCACTTAGCATCACATATCATGTGAAATATGACATTAAACATCCAGTTTTGTGAGTGTATTGCCAGTAAAAGTGATCTAAAGGGTGTAAAAATGAAATATAATGGTCATTTTTTACCCTTTTTTGATATCAAATTTGATCTGACACAGTATAGCACAGTAGTAAAGCAATACAGCAATTACAATGATGTGTCAGTGTTTGCCTGATTCAAGAGTTACTTACCCATGTCCCATCAGGTCCAAAAAGTTCTAGGAAGTTGCCAATAAATTCTCTGGATTTCTCTTCCCACTTCTGAATGAGGTCGTGACTCTTCTCCTCCACGCGGTAAACAAAGTGTTTGCTCTTTTCTTCAACCGTGCGAACTTTCTCCTTCATGCGATCCACTTGGTTCTGGAGCCGGTACTTCTTCTCCTGAGGGGATCAAATGTTGTGGAAAAGGCATTTCAACAAAAAAAAAAAAAAAAAGTGTTTCACATGAAAAACTCTTCAGGGAACCAGAACCTCAATCAGAATTCAATAAAAGACGTAGGGGCATTGTCCTGAGCTATGATGGGGACCTTTCCTTTCATTAGTGTAAAAGGGAAACTGTTTACTAGCATGCAAACACTGTATTTTCATATATTAATTATGATAATACGATGTTAATCCGGTGAATTTATATATATCTGCAGTAAGCAGTTGCGTAATTTGCCTTTTGAGCCATAACCAGTCTTTTTTCTCATCAGGGTTAATTGGTCATGCCCTTACGTTGATGTAGCTCACGTTAAGTTCCTTGGCTGTGTAACCACGTTGAAGGTTGCGTCGGGCGTAGACATCATAGTCTCTGACGATTCTGGTGATTAAGTCAGAGGTTGAGATTCCCTCTGTCCGTTGCGTGGGCACAAACATCCCTAATATACACACGGGATGACGCAGAATTTAAACATCACCTCAGGTAAGGTATATTTTGAGACGAAATGGAATCAAGCACCAACCTGCCTCCTTGATGTGTTTATAAACGTCCTCACTTCCTGCTGAGGAGTATGGGATATCATCATGAGCCACAAAATCGATCTGAGAAACAGTCAAAGGACACATACTGTATGGCAGAAAACACGGCACTGGTGGACAAACATGAGGCAACAAAAAGTCAGGTGAGCATACACAGTAAGTCTTTCAAGTTAGACTTCTGTAAACTATACATGCTTAAAATAGGACATGACAAGGGCTTGGTCATAATGACAAATTATTCCATACACAAGTATCAAAAAGCTTTGGGGCCATATCCACAAAGTGTCTTATCTCATCATTCAAAGTCCTCTTCAGTGGTAATAAAAGTCTCCTCCTAAGACTTAATCAAAACCTTTTGACCCTGTTACTATGGATGACATGATGTTTTGGAATGAATTTACTCTTTATCTCTGTGCCTACGTGACTGGTGATTGTCAACAAATGTGAACTAGAAAATACGATACACAGGAGGGTGAAAAGGAACTAGATTGGATTAGATCAGTTTAAATTAGATTACATTAAAAAATATATATTTAAAAAAAAATATGAAATGCTGAAATGAAATTGAATTACATAAAATTATATTAAGGATGAAATTATAATCCTATTTTTTCTAAATTACAAAATAATCAAACAAAACAATTAAGCTAGTCAAATAGAATACAATTATATATAATTAAACATAAATCAATTCAATTCAATTCTCTTACTCTACACTGGAAAAAGACTGAGGGACTGACATGGTCCTTAGTTTTGTGAGTTTCTCGTATCTCAGGCAGTTGGTAGCCCCATTTGGCCCTTGGATGATTTTGTGAACAAGGCTCCTGCATGTTTCATGCAGCACAGTTTAACACTGATGTTGTAAACAACCTCACACACACACCTTGTGTTTCTCAAGGAACTCAGGTGTGAGAGTCCAGGGTGCGTCTCTCAGAACCTCATCGACGTAGCGGCAATGTCTCAGAGCCTCGTAGCGTTCCTGCTCTGTCATGACTGTGAAACCCTTGTACTTGTGGGTCAACTCATCACTGCACACTGTTTCAGGAAAATGAGAAGGAGACCCCATGTAAATAGAGCACATCAGTTAGACGAATCTGTATGAGTGTGTGTGGTCGATCTTACCTCCTACTATAAGGTAGGTGTTGGGAAAGAGGTTCTTAGCCTGCATAAGAGCACGAGCGTGTCCAGAGTGAAATAAGTCAAAGATGCCATCTGCGTAGACTCTGACTGGCCGGTCCACTGAAAATAGAAGCAGTATACAGTCACAAACATGTACAGCCGGCAGAGACCTGTTATAAAAGTCGATGAGGAGCACAAGGCCCCACATTTGCTGTGTGGTCAATTTATTTAACATTTATTTAGAAAATATGAAAGCACAAAGCAGAAACAGTGGACTTCTTCAAACTAAATTTGAGCTCACCAAGACTGGACTTTGACTTCCTGATTGACCTTTTTTCCTAGAAGACTGTTTGACTTGTCAGAGCAGCAAAAGCACAAGGGAAGCAAATTTTGTTAATGGTGGTTCAGTTCCATAAAGTGTCCCAGTCAGCTAAGATAACGAGTGAGCATGACAAGGAAAACAAGGACCTCCTCTAATTGCGATGCAGACGATTAATACACCTGTGCTTTTCATGTTAGAGCAAGTCAAAAGGTTGTGTCAACTGTCAATTGTGTCATTGTGTCAAGTGAATTAACCACGGGTCCAATGGCAAGTAATTATTATTAGTTGTGACATTAATAGAACTGGTTGGGACCAAAATATACTGATCCAAATATGTTGTAACTTAAACCACACATTGACAAATTACTACCATTTAGGATTGCTGCACTAGTGTAAGTTGGATTGGTAATACTACTAATAACTCAACCTGATATCATGCCAAAGTGTGTAATACATCTCTCAGTTCATTACGCGATACCGTGTCAGTGTTGTGTTTTGCCTTGCCTAGGCCTGAAAAGTGAGGTGCCACGTGATTAGGTTCAGGGAAAAAAAAAAAAACTTGGTTAGGGTAAGACACAAAAACTAGTAGGTTAGAAAAATATGTCTTTAAAGAAATCCATGTCGCTTTCTAAAAACTTGAAACACTGGTCTCCTTGATGATAGTCCTTGGTTTGATCCATACATCCATCCATCCATGACCTCTGACACTTGACCATCTTCTTTGACCCTGGTACTTTTCACACAGAGGCAAGGCAAAACGTGACACTGAAACAGTATCCTCTAGTGGACTGATGGGTATATTACATGCTTTGGTGTGAGACCAAGCTAAATAATTAAGTGTAGCAGTGCCAATACAGGAGCACATTGGAATACAGACCGAAAACATATTGGCAGAAGTATTAAAATAAGAGGTAGTGGTAACAGCTGATTGTAGATTGTAGTAGTAGCAGTGGTAGCCTTAGCATCAGGAGTATACGATATAGTTCATGGTGATACTGAAGAGGTAGCAACACTAAAAGTAGTAATAGTGGCAGCAGAAGTAGCTCCAGAGGTAGTAATAGGAGCAGTAGCAGCTTCAGTAGATCTTGTAGCATATCAATTGCATAAATCATACCAGAAGCAGTAATGGTAATAGTATAGCACAGTAGCAAATGGAGTTAGAAAACACTGATGATAAAAGATAAGCATTAATGCTGAGGAGGCCATGTGGGAGGAAATGGAGGAGAGAAGGAAAGCGAGCAGGGGGAGGTGTACCTGGGGTGCCTCTGCGGGCCTGCGCGATGGTGAGTTTCTCATGAGGTGCGCGACAGTCACAGCTGGTCTCAGTGGCAAAGATGGCAGGCTCTGTGAGAGTCTGAGACACAAAATGACCGGGTTATAGTAGGAATGAAGGAGGTAGGCTGATCACAGTCTTTACAGCATCCAAAACACACCTCTAAACAAAAGGCACCATTTATCCCTTTAGTGGTACACAGTATGCCTCCTTTTCCACACCCATCCCAGTTACAGGAACCGCCATTAGGTTATTGAATAACCAACAGCCAATGACGACTCCATATTGGAACAACAGAGTGAGCTTCACTCAGTATTATTGATCAGTGTGTGTGAACAGACATTTACTTCTCTGTAGGTTATGTGTGTACTAACATGGGACAGAAATTAAGGACAGCGCTATCGATCTGTTGTCGAAGGCCTCTCAGGCGTCAGTTATGAAGGTAGCCTGTGTGGAGTATTGGATGGGGTAGACACAATCATCAGTGGTACATGGAAACAAAGACAGACAGAGCGAGAGAGAACAATGGCGATAAGAGATGATCCTTGTTAGTATGTGTCAAAGCTGCATCAAGGTTAAAGTGTTGCAGTGTGATCCCGCCTGAAATTTTGTGTTTGTGCCATCTGTTGACTGCAGGGAATATTCACTGAGTCTCATTCACTCTAAAAGATGCCCAGAGTCAGGTGAGAGCAGAAAGCTGTGGGAGTGTGAGAGGAG
Organism: Brachyistius frenatus; assembly: GCF_029030835.1. Taxonomy (NCBI): domain Eukaryota; kingdom Metazoa; phylum Chordata; class Actinopteri; family Embiotocidae; genus Brachyistius; species Brachyistius frenatus. The sequence goes on from NW_027210656.1 coordinate 727,589, forward strand.
GACGAAAACATGGAAACAGAATCAGTCTCTGCGGACAAAACAAGCACCTGACGTCAACATATCCTCAAGGAATGGCAGCGTTAGCAGAGTCTGACGTGAGAACATGTTCAATGAACACAGATAGGGACAAACCAGTAGAAAAGAAAGGAGACCAGTGATCTTCACAGTCAAATATCAAATCAGTGGTTTTGGCAGAGAATCTCTAAAACAGAAATAAAAGACAGATTTAAATAAATCAAGGAGTATCTCATCATGCAAATGGTTTTGATGTTATTTGCACATGTTTCTCCACTTCAATACAACACAACGCAATAAACAGGGGACTTTATGTATTCGAGAACAGGCCAGTGTTCATTTTGCTCTAATAAACAAACATGTAGGTACTTTGTTCATGTTGCGGCAATTTAGCAGCGTGTTTGACCTCTCTTTAGTCACACTGACCCCAAATATAAAGTATTGTTACTATGTAGCATAACATATACTGCACATTGGTTTTTGCCAAACAAAAGGAGTATATATTAATAAAGCATAACCCATATTACATCCTTATTTGCCTAATAACCCTGCTTTATGGTCACGCTTGTTTTATGTCACCTTCATAACATGATCAAGCATAGTTAAGGCAAAGTGAAGGAGACAGTTGCCAATTGCACTACACATCATATTTTGATAAAGTCAAAACAAAAAGAAAAAAACATAATCAAAGGTAAAATACTGGTTGATTTTATAATAATTATAATCATTCTTACACATGCAGAAATGGGTCAGTGGGACCCTGAAGAATTGGGAAAGACAGCCAATGTCAACAAAACACAGAGGTTAAAAGAATCCACAGATGTCATTGAACATTTTGGCACAATAGAAATCCAACAACCCAGAAACATTTCATTACTTTTGTTGACAATGCCTTACATTACCCTTTGAGACAATACTGCAGCCAGGAAGAGCCATTTAGAGTTTGTAAGATCTTCAGTGTGAAAGACAAAATACTGTAAGAGATACTGCAAGGGTGCCCTGGACACTTATATGTGCTTGAGATACAGATGTAGTTACGTCACAACGTACTCCTAAGTTATCTGTCATAGATGAATTGCCATTTCATTATAAGACTGAAAAAAAAAAAAATCACAGAAGGGAGCAGCAGCTTAGATGTCTGGAAACAGGCTGTTTTAGTAGTGGACAAGTCAAAAGTAGCAATGTATATTGCAGCAGAAAAAACAGAAGCAGGTTACAGATCCAAGAGAAAGAGGGCATTAATAATTAACATTGCTTTATGTGAGACTCCTTTAATGGTGTCTGTCTCATATTTACGTGCACATGCCTCCCCTGTTTTGTAAATGTACCTTGACATTTCCACCTCTCACAAATTGTCCTGCATTTAAAGCTTGGAGGCATCAGAATTAGCCGACAATGTGCCGAAGGAGCGACCTCATCACCCATGGCTCCTTGGACAAGGTGGTAGAAGAGGAGCTTACAAACATTTAGCACAGAGCAGATGGTAAAGCTTAAACTAGTGTCCAGGAGCACGAGGGCCTATCAGGACGGGTGGCATGAGCGCGCTCGGTAAAGCTTACTCTGGCACAAGCTAAGAACATCTGGCATAAGAAGGATTAAAGCTGGGGGAAAAAAAGAGAAATACAGGACACGGGGCATGAGATAACCACAACAGTAAAGACGAGTGTGCCTCACAAAAATAGAGGGAAGCTAGAGTGAAGCCAGAGGCGAGGAAAAGGCAAAATGGAGAGTTTGGAGAGACGTAAATGCCAGGATGAAGACCAAAGAAGATAAGAGAGATAAGAGGGTAAACACAGGAGGCTGTACTGCGGCAACATTCCCCCTCAGCAGGACATTTGTGCTATGTTGTCTGCTGTGCAAAAAAACCCTTTCCCCTTTAGCAGCACACTCAAACACACAAACTGTCCACTCAGATCTCTGAGCATCTCCCACAGCCAAATGCTACAGGGGATCTGTTTCATAACAGGGGAGAAAGCAGGTCCCTTTGTCTTCCTCCTCGCCCATGTCACACACTCCCTTCACACACTGCAAGACAAGAAAACACACGAGCACGGATGCCCTACCGTCCGGGGATAAGGGCAGGTATGTTCAAGCTCCTCCATTATTCCCAAAGACTCATGGGATGCAGTTGTGGTCCCTCTGTTATGTGACTCAGCATCAGTGAGACGATGCCTCTCTCCTCACCACTCTGTTTCTTTCGCCTTCCTCTGTTCCCCCCGCCCACTCTCTGCTCTGCCTCTCTGTCTGTCCCTCCTCCTCCTCCTCCTCCTCCTCCTCCTCCTCCTCCTCCTCCCTGATCCCCTGCTGCAGAGAGGAGGAGACACGGAAGAGGTCTCACTCTTTGACTATTTCTTCACATCACAAAAGGGATGAACTCTTCTTACAATGTCATGTTGTCATTGCTTACAAGGCTTAATGTGCCACCTAAACAAGATATACATAAACTTTCTAATAGTTTTTTGTGATAGCTTTTGAATTATTGTATAAGAAAACCTATTAGGCAATACACCTGATTCTGATGTGCTATGATCTAATACGCTTGTGTCTATTGACATTTTAACACTGGCTCAACCTATAGGGGCTTTATACTATCACCATTCTCCAGTCACACCGGGCATGAATGTTCCAGATGTTCACCGGACAACTGATGGTGCTAAAACAAGGGAACAGACCTTCATTATGTGAATTTTGTGTATATTATGAGTGCAAATGACCAAGAAAATACAGTTAATTTAGAGTTACGTGTTCATCTGTCGTCACTTCTCCATGAAAACAGTGCAGAGATGACGTAACAATTATTATAGTATTTGCATGCATAAGATAATCCTGTGAGCTGTGAGTGAGCCTGTGTCGGTAAACGATCTTTGCGTGTTCACAGACTCTCTCGGCAGAGCTGAGAAGCTCTCTCCATGGCGACGGAAAAGAGGAGAGAGCCCTAAGAAAGAACCAATCAAAGAACAGCTCGGGCAGTTCAGCAGTATAAACGGCGAGGATTGGTGGAGTGGTCCATAGCACCATCGGTGGCACTATTCTGTCAACTGACCGGCCAAATACTTGATTTAAGTCGATCACGAGCAAAAAGAGTTTTCTAGTAAATAAGATCATATTTCCTTGCATTAGTTTATTAGATTTGCAGTCATCAAACAGGCCAAATTGTTAAAAAAAAAAAAAAAAAAAAATATTGAGACAAATTGCAGCGTCCCGCAGAAATGATTTAAAACTTTACTAGTAATCTTTGTTACACTTTCAGAGTAGGTGAATGCACATGTTAGGCTATTTCTGTCTTTGAAGAATATTAACTGTCTTTTTCGGCTCGGCCTAATTGTCACATTCACATTCTAGTCAGACTACTAAACAGATGCACCGATGGAAAGTCCAGAGTAAATTGGATCTCCATGCGTTAAATGAACCATTTTTTTCTAATTTCCCCTCCTCGTGCTTCTGTCAAACTTCTTTAGAGTCGTTGAAACAAAACCGATAGCAACTGGACTGTAAATTGGGAATAAAGAAATCATACTTGTAATGTTTGCTTACCTTCAGAGAACCTCTTCTGCAACAAAGAGGCGCAACTGCTGCGCAACAGGAATGCGCTCTGACGCGTCGCTGTTTCACCATGGTGCCCCAAACCAAATAGCCTATGGGTATTGATTTTTTTGTCCACCTCTTGCTTTTCTGTCTAATTTGGTCTAAGTCAGGATGCTGTCTGTTTTTCCTCCAGCGCAGCGGGAAAGTGCACTGGATCAACTGCAGCCCCGTCTGTGCAATCTGTCCAAAGGACACATCAACTGCTCACCGCTGATGAGCTGCGACAACTGTGGGCCACAGGCCATATAGCAGACCTTACAGTAGGCCATACGGTTATTAGGGTAAACATTCATGAACCCTCTTCCTATTGTAGCCTCCTTCCGAGGACCTAACTCATGAAATCTGCAACTTGTAACCCAGTTTAGAAAAGTGAATAGGCCAAATGCGTCTCTTAAAAAAATGACAAGAACACTGTACTTAAGAAGGGCAATTAACTAACAGCTAGTTTATACTGCAGCCTTTATAAACAACTGTTTAGCCTGTTGAGGACATAGCCTATTCAGTGTACTTTGGCTATAATCACCAGTATGTTCAATATATAAATGTGGTGCTATGCCCACAGGCTGAATTAACACAGTGATTTAGGGTAGGCCTATAGAAAGCCATAAAATGCAGTAGGAATGAAGGACAAAACATGCTTTGTGTTTTCATTATTGGACTCATTGTAGTCTCTCCGTGGCCCCAATCTGGGACAGGAATCTATTGTGTCCTCTATAGACCCGCCTGGTTGCCAAGGAAACGAACTTCATCAGGGTACACAGGCATAGACCCTGACTTTTTATTTATTTTTTTTTTTAAAAGAAGGAGAATAATGGCCTATAATGCTGAAATCTGGTCATTTATAAAAAAAATTACATGAGGATAGTGTTATAGTGATAATTTCAATCCCCTGGAAAATAATAAAATATATGCACCATGAACTCATTCTTTGAACCCTATAAAATAGCAACTTTTATTTTATTTGCCACATCTTAAACTACAGCTATGTAGTATAAGTATTTAAAAGACATAAACATGTTTGGTTATAGCGTGTAGCCTACACGTCAAGTCTACAAGTTTTTTTTTTATTACTATAGTTTTTTTTTTCATTTCAAATGGATTTGTTCTTATATTTTTAATATTTTTTTTTATCAGATTATTGTACCATGTGTTTTGCAAATCACATCTGAGGACGCAGAGTAACTTCGTTCCTGTCAGATACATGTACTGAAGTACAAAAATACTTCCGAGTACACTGCGTGGTTGACGCGAATTTTACATTGTACAACACTGCCACCTGGCGGACAGATCGGACACGATGCGCAATCTCATTGGCTCGCAGTGCCGTGACGTCACTTCCGACATATGACTTTCCCCGGGAAGGCGATTTGGCGCCGACTGCTCTGTTATTGTGTTGACTCGCCGTATTAGCTGTCAGTGAGCGAACGATAAAGACGCAACCTTGACGCCATGGCTCCAGTTTCTAACCCAGACAAGGACGCGGACGCTCAGGACGGCGGTGAGTTTTCGCCTCGTGTTGCTTTTGTTTGCTTGTTTTGCGCAGCAAAAGCGGAGCTAGCCGACTAGCAAGTTAGCTCGCTCCGCGCTGTCAAGAAATGTCTCCCCCAGGCTTTAACAGCGTTCACACGTCCAGCAACAGAAACAACGCAGCTGGCGCGCTGCAGGTGTGTCTTTCGCAAAGCTAAACTGTCGCGGCCGTGTCGGTGTGTCCCCCGTCCTCAGACGATGGAGGTGATGCCTGCGGCCTCGCCAAGTCTCGCTCCAGACGGGAGAAGAGGGAGAAAGTGGGGAGGAGATCCGCGCTGGAGCAGCTCAAGAAAGCCAAGATGGGAGAGAAAATCAAATACGAGGTATGGCAGGCCACATGTCCCCGTGGTGCGTGTTTATATTCTTCTCTCTGTGCTATTGTGTTATACAGTGTAGGTTTAATTCAACTCAGTTTAGTGTTGCCTCATCTTTACAATCTCTACCAGATTTGGAGTATTTTCTTTTTTGGGGCTTTTGCATTCAGCAAGCAGCCTCTTTTTTTTTACTCTATGTCTTTGTGACCATGTTTACTGAATTAAACAACGAATCATTTCCAGTAGGTTTGAAACCTTTCCACATACAGGTTTGTTTTGTTTGTTTGTTTTCCATTAAGAAAAGTCTGTTCTATACTTTGGTTCAAATTCAAGTCGATGAATCATTAATTAACATATTCGGGATTGTTCAGTTGTCATTTGTGAACCCCAATCTTAGCTGATCATGTCTCTTTATGTGTGTTTATATCTGTTGGTCTGGTTTTGATCACCATCTTCACTTTTTCTGACACTCCCAAATTATTTGTGCTGCTCTTCAACCACATGTATATGTGCCTGTTGGTATTTGTGCAGCCGTGCTTGTGCTAAAGGTGACGGCTGACCAGTGTTCATGTTTTGTAGGTCGAGGAGTTTGCCAGTGTGTATGAGGAGGTGGATGAGGAGCAGTACTCAAAGATGGTGCGAGAGAGGCAGGAGGATGACTGGATTATTGATGATGGTAAGTTGCTGGCTGCTGAATCCTCAGCAGGAAGACGCGTAGTGGTTTATGGAAATCCTAAATCCGGATTGTTCGTCTCTTCTGTCAGATGGAACAGGATATGTGGAGGATGGACGAGAAATCTTTGATGATGATTTGAATGATGACGTAGTAGAAAACAAAAAAGGTAAACGGCAGGAGTAGATCACACTTTTTGAGAGTGAGAAGACACAAATAGTTCAGGTGTGTGAGTATGTTGTGTTTGTTTTAGCAGGAAAAGGAGGAGCCAAAGGAGCAGACTCAAAGAAAAATGTGAAGAAATCTGCTGTATCCAAACCCAACACCATCAAGAGCCTCTTCATGAACAGTAACGTCAAGAGGCCTGCTGAGGTGTGCTTTTGTCAGCATTACTGATTTGCTTGTGTGTTTGCTTTTATTACAAACAACATCATCATCATCATCATCATTTCTACCTTCCCCGTGCCTCATCACCTGCCGGTTGTTTCTGACATATCAGTGGGGCGAAAAGCACCAACATGCAGCTGTTGTTCTTGCTTTTGCTCCTTTTTGCATTTGTCAGTAGTTTTGTTATCTCGTGTCTCTGCAGAAAGACGTTGACCTGTCCAAAGACGACCTATTAGGAGACATCTTACAGGACCTGCACTCTGAGGTTTGTGGTACTCCATTTCGGAAATGCTGAGCGTCAACAGGATTCATAGAAATCATAGAAATTCATAGAAATTTGAAGCCTTTAGGTTCAAACCTGCAACATTTAATTGTGTTACAGTCTTGTTTATAACGGTTTTGGCTCTTTTCTTGCTGAGTCATGGTGACACATTGTCTTCTTTTATCTTAATGGTCAACTTCTCTGCCGCTTGGTGTCTTTTATCGTGTCTAATATTTTATACTAATTACCCCTGAAATGTGCCTCGTTTTATCTTTCCAGAAACGGACTCTTCTGACTCCTCCGCCAGTGGTCACTCTAAAGAAAAAGAGGTCACTGGGATCACCCATTAATCCCTTCTCCATCAAACCTCAGATGACAAAGGTTTCCCCCTACTCATCATGACTTTCCACCACATTGATTAGCTGATTAGTTAAACATAGATTTTTCGAAATATTTGGATCTACTTTTAAACTGCCCAGTTTAAAAGTAAAAATTGAATAATCATGAAACACTGTCTGTAACCACTATGATAACAGGAGTCGCCCTCGGCTACGAGGTTAAAGGCCAAAGTGATCCGACCGCCGCCATCAGACCCTGCACCCAGGCCATCAGGCCGACATTCGCCCTCCACATCTGCTCCTCCCCAGGAAAAGACGAGGGCGAAAGTGGAGGAGCTGAATGAAGAGGAAGATGAAGAAGGTTCTTAGCTCTCTTGCTTTTTTCTGTTTTCTCCTACCTAACTAGAACACGCACTTACCTTTTATGATGATATGTTTCTCAGTAAATGATTCTGCAGCATTCGACGAGGTGGACTTTGATGAACCGATGGAGGTTGGCCTCGAGGAAGAGAAGCCTGTAGCTAAAGAAGATGCTGAGCCTGAAGCTAAAGCAGCAGCTGCAGTTGAAGCTGAGCCCAAAGCTGAGCCTCTGGACCCAGTCCTCTTGTGAGTTGTTCATCTGCATAATTCTCTTCATCATGATATGTATGTTTTTCTGGTTCAGTCTTAAAATGCTGGTCATGGGAGTAGGATGGAAAGAATAATTCTGGATTATTTCAGCCTGGCGTACTTCCCATAAATATGAACCATGGTAACTCTAACCCTCTGTTCTAGAGATTCAGGGAAACAAGGAAAAGGAAAAGCCATGGCAGTCCAAGAAAACATGATTTTTACTGGAGTTGTTTGAAAATCTTTTCCTGCATCACACAAAAAAAAAACACACCTTTAAAGAGTCAATTTGTTTCCACACATGCAATGAAATATATCAAGTGAACTGTGTACATTGCAAAAACATTGCACGGCTTTACAAATGTTTTAACCTCGTTGTTCCTCCGTCCCTCTCCAGGTCCAGCAGAATTGGAAGCTCTTGGGGACAAGAGGAGGAGGGCGAAGGAAGTGGAGCTCCAGCAGAGGTGCAGGTCGACTCCAGCCGACTCCCGCTGGTGGAGGGGACAGATGGGGAGCAGCTCTTCCGCTTCTATTGGTTGGATGCCTTTGAGGAGCCATACAGCCAACCAGGTGAGACATCTTAAAAAGTTAATGAAGATACAGCACGTGTTATTCCATATTCTAAAAGTCCTGTTCAGGTTTGTTGAGCGCATCCTGATATCTGAATTCATCTGTTGCTCAGGTGTGGTGTACCTGTTTGGAAAAGTGTGGATCGAGTCAGCACAGTTCCATGTCAGCTGCTGTGTTACCGTCAGGAACATTGAGCGGACCATGTACCTCCTGCCTCGCGAATACGTAAGTTTCGTGTTCTGTCCAAAGACGTGGCATTTTATTGCAAAACAAAACAAAAATGCACACCTACGTTTGATTTATATGGTGGAGAAGGATCTATTAGTAAAACCGTTCTCTCACATTTGAGATAAATGAATCTGTTAAAGTACAAAATGTTAGATTGTGTTTTCTATCACTAAATCTCACTGAAGAGGTCCAGAAGCTGAAGATGTTAACGTTTCCATTCATATTTCATGACAAATATCTTCACTGTATGAATTTCTATTAGCAGGAAGATTCATGTTAATTAAAGCCCATGCTTTTACAGCAGAAGATAGAGTAAGCAGCACGTTCCCAAAACATCATGTCCAAAAATCTATTGATACAATGCAAAATTATGAAGGGTTTGTGATCTAATCAAATCAACAGAAAGCAAACCCCAAGACGGGTGAGGTGTCCGACACTCCTGTGGGGATGATGGATGTCTACCAGGAGTTCAGCGAGCTCTCTGAGAAGTTCAAGATCATGAAGTTCAAGTCGAGGGTCAGTGCTGACCGCAGTTAGAGACTGTATAGTGTGTATGTAGTGGCACGTCATGTTTTAACTGCTGTTTGATTCCTGTGTTTCTTCCTCGCCACAGAAAGTAGAGAAGAACTATGCTTTTGAAATTCCTGACGTGCCCAGTCAGTGCGAGTACCTGGAAGTCAGATACTCTGTGAGCAGACACGCATATACACCTTTCGCACCTTGTCCAGGCCTGTAGCTGTTTTTGTTGACGGCACGTTGATCTCTTTGGTAAACACCGTTTCTGCAGGCTGAGTTCCCTTCGCTGCCGTCTGACCTCAAGGGAGCAACCTTTTCCCACATTTTTGGAACAAACACGTCCAGTCTGGAGCACTTCCTCCTCAGCAGGAAGATTAAAGGCCCTTGCTGGTTGGATATAAAGACACCACGTAAGGAGGGCATCTGAACTTCGTGTTTCTAATACCACGTATTCAGCTTAACTTTCCTCAGAATAATTCTGCATGTATATATTTCAGGATGCCATACTGAGCATTATGCCTTTAAAACCTAACCTCTGAGATGTTGGAGAAAGGGATATGCATAGATTCTTTCTGAACCCTGCACACCATTTGGAAAACTGATAAATAATTTCCTTTGTGTTGACATTAGAGCTGATCAGCCAGCCGGTCAGCTGGTGTAAAGTGGAGGCTCTTGCTCTGAGGAGCAACTTGGTCTCTGTCATCAAAGACCTGCCACCTCCTCCCGTCACCGTCATGTCCATCAGCCTGAAGACCATCCAGAACCCCAAGACGCACCAGAACGAGGTCAGACACCATCAGCTGCACACGCGGTCAAATATTCTGTTCAGCAGGAATCTTTTTGGACAATGATACATTGATATCTTTTATGTTATGGCGGGCCCAGACGGACTGAAATACAGAGGGAGCGTGGACTTAATGCAGTTATTTCTCTCTGCAGATTGTGTCCCTAGCTGCACTTGTCCACTATGAGTTCCATATGGATAAAGCTCCACCTCAGCCTCCTTACCAAACTCATTTCTGTGGTGAGTTATTTATATTTCTGCTTTTATTTCCAGGTTTTTTGCATAAATGAAACATAAATAAAATTTGTGGGAATATAATCCTTTCACACACATAAATATGTTGTTTTAGTAATAACGCAGCTGGATATCATGTTGTTTGGCCTCGATGGACATATCGAACAATAGCTAGGCCCCGAGCACCGAATGGTGCAAAAGCCCTATTGTATTTCAAGGAATTATTATTTAAAAATGACAATTTAGTTAAGAAAAAAAAGAAAATCTACAAAACTGATGTTTTTTGTGTGGTCAGTGATCAGCAAACCAGCCGACTGCATCTTTCCTTACGACTTCAAAGAGGCTGTGAGGAAGAAGGTGAGTGTCCGTGTGGTTTCAGACCTGCTTTGTTTTTTGTGCCAAAACAAGAAAACCTTCGTCTTGACAGTGTCGCAAAGATTAGTGTTTCACTTTTTAATATTTCCAATGATAGAAAGGTAAATGGAAAACAACTTTAGAAATGACAAACTTGAACAGAAGCTGGGTTTTTTTCAGTACATTACAGAACAGTTCATTATGATAACTACATCCATGCATTTTGGATTGATGCGGAGTATACGGCAGTAGCAGGATGCTTTATTTCCTTGTATATGAAGACACTGACGGTGTGACTCGCTCCCTCCGTTAGAACGGGAAGGTGGAGATTGCTTCCACGGAACGGACTCTGCTCGGCTTCTTCCTGGCTAAAATGCACAAGATCGACCCGGATGTGCTGGTGGTGAGTAGACGACATTGAAGAACAACTTGTGACAAATTTCGATGAAGCTGGTATCGATATATTTCCTCCATTAGTGGTGCTTTATTATTTACATGTATTAGTTGCCTATCTCTTGGCTACTCAAACTTTCGTGTCACAAATAATATCGGCTGTTTGTCAAAGCTGAAGGTGCAATGTTCTTCAAGGATAAAAATCCCACTTTTATCCTTGTTTGTTTTCTGTAGGGTCATGACATCTTTGGTTTTGACTTGGAAGTTCTTCTGCAGCGGATAAATACCTGCAAGGTTCCATACTGGTCTAAAATTGGACGTCTCAAGAGGGCCAATATGCCCAAATTAGGGGTAAGAAAAACAAAGAGACATGGGAATAGAAATGGTTTGTAACAAACTGCACATCACTGAATATTTTATATGATTGTTTTTTTTTGTTTTGTTTGTTTGCTTATCCTTTTGGCTTGTGTTTGCAGGGTCGCGGTTCTTTTGCAGAGAAGAGCGCCACCTGTGGCCGTCTGGTGTGCGACGTGGAGATCTCAGCCAAGGAGTTGATTCGCTGTAAAAGTTATCATCTGACTGAACTCACTGCACAGGTCCTCAAGATGGAGAGGATCACAATCCCCCAGGAAGACACAAAGAATCTCTACAAGTGAATACATTTAAAGGGACAGTTCACCAAAATCCTCAAACACTGTAGAATAGATTACATAACACACATGTACTACCAGTAGGTCTTGTTGTTAAAGGTGAATGTGCGTGTCTGTGTTTCAGCGACTCTCCTCACCTCCTCTACTTGTTGGAGTTGACGTGGACAGATGCCAAGCTGATCCTCCAGATCATGTGTGAGCTCAACGTGCTGCCACTCGCCATGCAGATCACCAACATCGCTGGCAATGTCATGGTAACCCACAGCAACGTTGCTGTATCCTTTAACTTCATTTAACAGCCATGCTATTCTTCTTCTTGTTCAACCAGAAAACTCAACTTGGAAAGGCAGTCCCGGCACAAATTGCACAAATTGTTGAATGTCATGGAACTAACATTCAAATTACTGACATGCTTAAAATGCAACTGCCTCTGATTCGGGAAAATCTCTCAAAATCAAAACCGTCTGCTTCAACATTATTTAAATAAATAATAATAAAAAAAAAATCCCATTTCAAACCCACGCAACAAAAACTATCAGCGGCGCTCTCACTTATTGTTCAATTTGAACACCAGTTCTAAAAAGTGATGTCAGAAACAAAATGTTTTGCAAGCAAAAGTAAAATTTGAAGTTTAGAATCTTAAAAACCTTTTACAAGGCTCGGAGCCGGTGTATTGTGTGCAACCAGTGTGTTTCAGGGACCCAAGTCAATGCAGTGGATCTCCCTGAGTAGTAGTTGTAGTAAAAAAAAAAATCTAGGAATAAATTTTAGACTGGTTGGAGTAAAAAAAAAAAAAAAAAAGAAAAGAAAAGAAAAGATTTGTCACCCTCGAGTCTTGTTTCAGGTCAAGACAAGCGCAGGCTCGGACTCATGACTTGTATTTCTTTGATAAAGTGATTTCTCTTCTCGTTCCGTCACCTGATTTCTTTCTGCCTTTTCCCTGCAGTCTCGGACTCTGATGGGCGGCCGCTCGGAGAGGAACGAGTTCCTGCTGCTTCATGCTTTCCACGACAAAAACTACATTGTCCCCGACAAACCCTCGTTCAAAAAGGCCCAACAGGAGACGGTAAAGATGCACACGTGGCCTCCTCCTTTTTTATGATCATGGATTCGACAAAAAGTTCCTGCTTTGTTTGTCTTTGCTCCAGGTTGAGGGAGAACAGGATGTGGATGTAGGGAAAGGCAAGAGGAAGAAGAAGGCAGCCTATGCTGGAGGTCTGGTGCTGGATCCTAAAGTTGGTAAGTACTGTATATTTATTGTATCTTTATTTGCCTTGTGCCACACCTGTTTATATATATATATATTTTTTTTTTCTACATTTTGTAACCTTCCTCCCTCTCTTTGTTTAGGTTTCTACGATAAGTTTGTGCTGCTGCTTGACTTCAACAGTCTGTATCCCTCAATCATTCAAGAGTTCAACATCTGCTTCACCACAGTGCAGAGGGAGGCTTACAACTCAAAGAAGAAGAACGAGGTGTGTGTGCCATTCATAAACGACTCATCATTTTATAAGTTCAGCCCAATGCCCAGGTACAAAGATATAAAGTGACTCAATGCCCAGATCGCCACAGAAAAGTTTCAGCACTTTTTAAGTCTTGTTTCCATGGTAACAGGAGGATGAGCCTGAGGAGATTCCCGAAATTCCAGATTCCAACCTGGAAATGGGAATCCTGCCCAAAGAAATCAGGAAGCTGGTGGAACGGCGTAAGCAGGTCAAACAGCTCATGAAACAGCAAGACATCAACCCGGATCTCTACCTGCAGGTACAAACACATTCACACGCTGTTGGCTGTAGATATTTTCTTGCTGAACAAACTGACCATGTCTCAAGATAGTTCACAGCCACACAAATGCACATCAACCAAAGTTGTTTAAAATATGGACGCCTTGCTCGGGGTTTGTACTGTGAGGATGTTATTCCCTCCCTTCTTTCTCTTCTTTGCCATTAACTGCCAACAACTGAAATAATAGCGGGTCTATTAATGTTGAGACCCCTTAAAGTGCTACTTCACCAACTATAATTTCAGCATCAGACACTGCTCTCTTCAAGCCAAAGGTGGATTTTGATGATTTGGTGCTAAAATTACTAGAATTAACCAAAAAATAAATTGGAACAGCATTGCAATTGAATTTTGACTGTTAATTAAAAAAAATTCAAATATTTTAAAAGCTAAAGCTTGAACCTCTCAAATGTCAGGATTGACTAAATGTCTCTGTTTTTATTTTGTAAGCTGACATTTAAGACGGAAAACAGAAACCTTTGCTCGTTTTAATAAGTGCTAATAACACTATTTTCATTTAGCGCATTAAATCTGTGCAAAGGCTTTTGTGAATTATTTTAAAATACTTTTAGAACTTGTGCCAATGCTTTTCATCCGCTTGGCGTGACGCGGATGTTTTTGTCTCTCAGTATGACATCCGTCAGAAGGCTCTGAAGCTGACTGCCAACAGCATGTACGGCTGCCTGGGATTCAGCTTCAGCCGCTTCTACGCCAAACCACTCGCTGCCCTGGTCACGCTCAAGGGGAGAGAGGTGAGTCAAGCATTCACACCGTCCATAAACATAAAAAACAAAACTCCAAGTTTGTCCCTCTGTCCCTTTCCGTGTCACCTGAGTGACAAAACCAGACTACCATAGAGAATGAAGTCCTCCCATTTTCCTCCACAAGAGGGCACTGCTGCATTATTTTCCACATTAAGCTCCTTCCTCTTTCCTATTTTCCTCCTGACTTTTACTCTTTGATATCTTTTGTCTTTATTTTAGCTTTATCCGGTCTCATATATATATATTTTTTTATTCATTCTCTTCAAATTTCCCACTTCTTTGTTCTAAATATAATGAATCCCTCAAGTTAATTTGTCAGGATAAGAGAGCTTTTTTTTTTTTTTCCTCTCTTCTTCTCACCATAGTATCAATATCACTATTGAAGTATTTTCCAATAACAATATGCCACAAGCACACACATGAAACTCCCACTCTCTCCAGGTAAAGTGGGATTGTGTAATGACATGACATGACATGACATGCTCAAAGAGTTGATGCAAAGCAGCATGTGTGCTGCATGACATAAACAGCTAAAGCCGGTATTGTAACTGAACACCACACACACACACACACGCACACACACACACACACACACGCGCACACACACACACACACACACGCACACACACACACACACACACACACACACACACACACACACACACACACACACACACACACACACACACACACACACACACACACACACAATGTCAGTGATAGTACTCATGTTCATTTAATGAGCTCTAACAGTACAAGTCCTCAACAGAGGCATCAGGCGTTGCCTCAGGGGAGTCCTTCATTAAGATCCCCTTACACACTCATTGTGTTCCCTAATGGAGGGCAGGGCAGTAACTCACTGTGCTTGTTTGTTATTTTGTCAGTCCGTTTGTGCCTCCAGTCACGCTCGTTGTTCAGCCAACGGAGCTACATTGTTAAAGTTGTGTATTTGATTCACTGGTGCAGGTGGGAGTTTCTGTCCTTCCACACTTGCTGCTCATATGTTGTAGCTTCAATCTGTCACCAGCCAGAGGTGGATGGGTTAATTACATTTTACCTCCTGCTTGCTTTGTATTTAATCCAGGGAAGCATCCCCGGACTAATACAAGAACTGCACTATAGTTTCATTATTGGAAATGGTAACATTTTGCAGGACATGTTTGTGGTTGTAAATAATTGTATTTGTAGATTATTCAAGTGTGTGTTCATAGTTTAAGGAGTCTTTATTTAATCAACTGCTAATGCAATATAGTAGAGCTGCAACTAACAATTGTTTTGATACTCACGAGGGGTGGGAGAAAAAAAATCCACTCACTTGAGCAATTTTCATGATTTTCTTAATTGATACACTGGTCAATATTTTATTTAATATGTATTTTATTGTTTCATTAAACCTAGCAACTTTTCCCACGAGCTAGCTGGTTAATCTGTTAGTATCAACGCATTAACAAAGTAATTCGGAGAGCTGTGGTTCATTTAAACGTGTCTTTCCGCAGCCAGATTTACCCTCACACAGAATAAATCCTCACGTTAAACGGTGCTGCTGACCGGTAACAGTTCAGCTTTCCGCTGACTGTTGTTGTCCGACTGTGTGTTGACCAAAAGCTTCCAAGTTTACAACAACTCTACATCAACGCTAACGGCCCAAAACTAATTTAGATTTATTTCGCAATAGCTGTATTTTATTTAACTTAATTACAACGGTACTTCATTTAACTAAAAGGTAGAAGACTTCTCGGTTGGCTTCCTGACCTCTTAAGTGGTATTCCTCATGACGGAGTTTTTCCTGAGCACGGCTTCAAGACAGAACCGATGGCTTTAAAGCGATGATGCTGAATTTACTCAGATAGACTGATATGTGGTGTGTATTGTTTTTGGAAATATAACTATCTCTAAAAGTATATGATTGAACGTTTTCCCTCCGTCTAGTGTAAAAAAAAAAATAATTAAAAAAATCAAATAAAAAATGTAATATATTGTTATATCGATACTTTCGCAATACTTTGCATGTGCTTTACTTTTAGGTCGTGGTGTTAGGCATTTCATCTCCTGTATCATTAAAAGGGTACATGTGCTACATTCAAAATACAGTGATGACACTTTAAAATGTGATCTCGCATATCAAATTGAAGTGAACTGCACGAACAAAGTTATTAATGAACCTGTGAACATTGCAGCTTTTTCACTTTCGGCTTGGGTTATATCTGATGTAACATGGTTCCCACATGGTACGGAAACGCCCGAACAATTAAGAAACCAGATTGTGAGATTTAATAAAGAAGTCATCAGTGGGCTTCAGAGCATTATCCTACCTCTCCCTGTACCTTATAACCATGTCTGAGGCCGTGCTCAAGAGCCACAGGAACAGCCACTCTACCAATAATAGAACGGTGAGTGTCCGATTTCCTATTTATACAGCTTTGCATTGAAAAACAATGGGAGGGTGCTTCTGACTTGGCGCAAGGATTATATCTGTAAACTGGTATTTCGGTGACGGCTCAGACTCTGAAAGACGTTGCATGAAGTGGACCTCTCCGGACGGTGTCCAAGTAGGAAACTACTGCTCACAAAATGGCACAAAACAACAGGATAAAATGAGCTAAAGAACATGTCATGAAGCCTGATGCTTTCACCCCCATTTAATTTTTTTTTTTTTTTATGAGTTGAGGTAAAAGATCAAAGACTTTATATTCACCCAAAACGTTTATTTCTCTTAAAGCTGTTGCATGTGAATGTTCATTTCACCATCATAAGACATCTCTGACATAATTTCCAGGAACTTAGTAGCACATCCAACTGGCTGAGGAACTTTTACACAAACTGTCTGAAACCGTCTCATCTAAGGCCTTGTTGTCCTCTCTTGAGGTCTTGATCTCAGTTTGTCGTCATAACCGACTTCAGAGGGCAAATGAAAATGCCGAAGATGTCCCAAGGCCGATTGTTGTGCCATTCGTGCGCCACCATTCCTCATGTTGCAGCGTGATAATACATGGTCTAATGTTCGCAAGGATCTGTACAGATTTCTTGGAAGTTGAAAACGTCCTAGTTGTTGCGTGGCCTGCATGCTCTCCAGACATGTCACCCATTGAGCATGGTTGAGATTCTCCATATTGGGGTATATGACTGCTTGTTACAATTCCTGCCGATATCCTTGCACCGCCATTGAACAGGAGTGAACCAGCCAATCAGCAACCTGATCAACTATATGCAGAGATGTGCCATGTATGTGTCCAATATGAGACAAATGGTAGATGCATGTGAAATTGTGCCTGACAATGTAAAAAAAACAAAAACAAGTTTTCCCAAGATAAAACTGCCTATTTTGGAGTGGCCTTATATTGTGACCAGTCCACGGGACATCTGTGCTGTAATCCTGCTGTTTAATCAGCATCTGGATGTGCCACACCTGTCAGGTGGATGAGTTTCCTTGGCAAAGGTGATCGATTTTAACACCTTTTGGTGTACATAAAAGACATCGTAGGTCTGTAGCATTACATTGCGTTTATATTTTTGAGTGTAGAGGGAATTTGTTTGGATCTAATGGGGTCCAGGCTGTTTCCTGTGGACCTGGCCAGGACCACGGCGCTGACTGCATGGTACCGGCTGTGAAACATTGGAGGCGGGAGTGTACTCATATCGGGCTGCAGGTGGCATTTTGAAAGTAAGATTGTTTCCCCATATACTTAATGAATTTATGACTCCCAGTCTCAAGAAACTTGGCAAAAGAAGAATTTTTCATTACGACAATGATGTCAAACACACTGCAACAATCACACAAGAGTTTCTAAAAAAAAAAAAGAAAAAGAAAACCGTTATAACTATAACCCGGCCAAGTAAAGTTGAATCCAACAGAACATCTGAAAAGAAGAAGCTGAAAAGAATCACCTGTAAAGAATAGCAGAACATCCACAATCATAAGTGCACAGGAAGATCAATACTGTCGTCAAAGATAAAGGACGACGTGCAAAATACATATATTATGTTGGAGGCTGCAGATTGTGGCACTGTTACACTATGCCGCATCATGCAAAGTAGTGTTTACTTTTATTTAGCCTGCCCTTCATTGACAGAGATGGGATGAACAAATTAATAGCAACACCTGTCACTATAATGTCGTGCATTTCAGCAGCACCACAAACTGCAGCCTCCAAAATGTCCAAACAGTTTCATCAACACTTCTGAGACGGTTCAAACAAATACGAACCATCATGACCTTTATTACGAAAACATTTGTTACAGGATTGTTGCGTTAGACTGCGTTGTTTTTTTTACATAATGAATTGCCAACTTAGCGTATATTCATGTAGACATATTAGGGGTTTTAGATATTCTCAACCTCCTGTAGTTACCCAGGGTCCTGAATGGATGGTAAACGATTTGGATTATGTTTCATTAGGACTTAACTGCATTAGTATTTTTCATACAGCGAAGAGTGATACGATAGACCGGAGAGACTCGCATCAAAAGGTCATCGGTCAGATCTGAACCCTCAGTTCACTGAGTACACAGCGGGTACCCCGGTTTGCTGATGCAGCAGGAGATCCCACCTCACTCGATCTTAGTGTTTTGTTTACTTTGTATCTATGATCCCAGACACAACTCTATTTATACTGCCGGTTGTGTGCTTGGAGGAGAGCATGGCATCAGCACAGAGAAGCAACACCGGGAGTCCCGCTATAAATATGAGGATACGTCGTTGGGAATAATTTACTGCTCTTTAAAATCTACATTGTAACATTTGTACTTGTTAAAAACTGCGTTGAAAATCATAAAAAAAAAATCTGAAGCTAATACTTAAAATCTCAACTATTCAGTTGGTCAAAAGTGATGTTTTTTTCCCCAGTAAATTCAGTTACTCACTTCTGTTTAAATGAGAAATGTGTTCTTCTTTACACTTTGTGTTATTGTAACATGGTGATTCTACCAACTATTAAATCCCATTTTGTAGTTCCCTGCAGCGTGTAGGTCATTTATTTGCTTTTCTGGACTGGCAAAATGAAAATACATCTTAGCAGGGCTAAGATGCATTTTCATATGTTTTTCATATTTTCATTTTCATATGTGGTTCTTGTTTGTGAGCTTTCACTCTCTGACCTCATGTACACTGCTTGGTTCAGGCAAAGCAGCAAAAGGCAACAGTAGTTTGAGCCAAACGGGGGAGTTTTACTGATTTTGAATGGAGCCCTAAAATTAAAAGAACGTAAGCCAAGTAGTTCTTGGTAGTTTCCGACTGCAGCGAGCCAGAAAAGCCAGCTGGCATTTAGAGCCGGGTTTCTGGTGTATTTGTGGGTATTGCCGTTTGTTCTCCCGCCCCCATTTTAATCGTCACATTTGCACTCTACTTTCATCTCATGATTTAGGAGGCTTTTTATTTTTATAATTGTAACACGTACACTGTTCACTGCTCTGTCCGCAGTGTTAATCCCCCCGTCCCCCCCGGCCCCGCTGCGAGTTCCCTTCATCTGTTTGGACTGGTGTCCGGGGTGAATGTGCATGTGTTCTCCGTATTTATTGATTGGCTCGGTTCTCATCTTTCTCTCACTCTCATTTTAAATTGAGGCCTAAGGCCCCCCCCCCCCCCCACACACACACACACACACCTCCTGTGGCAGGATGGGTCATGCCAGGGGCTGCAGTGGTCGCCCAGCCATGGGGGGGGGGCCTTAGAGGGGGTTGACAGACCCTTGGCTGTGGCTCTTCTGATCATATTTGCCAACTTAAGAGGGGAAAGCCCCTCCCCCCCCTTATCTCCCCTCCTGACTCTTGTATGTGTGTCTTGGGCATGTTTAACTATCTGCGTCTGTCGACGTGATGATGTGTGTGCGCGCTAATACCCGTCTGTGTGTGTGCGCACAAGTGCTACTGGCCGAACTCTGCCCTTTGTCGGGGGACCATTTGTTGTGGCCCTACTCTGTCCTGGTATGTGTGGGTATTAAGGGGGGGGATGATGGGTATTAAGAGGAAGGTGAAGGTTTAGGATTACACAGTCGAGGGTCCACCACAGATTGATGTCCCCCTCAACCCTCAGCGTTATTTTAGGTTCTTTTGTATGTTCGCCAGAGAACAGTTGGGCGCAGAGAAACCGATATATCAAACACAGACAACTTACATGCATGCAGTTATAATAGACTGAGAAATGTATTTGAAACACCAGAAAGACTTTTATTGTCCGCCGATCGCCCGGCTGGTTGGATCTCCGAATTCTGAATCCGAGAGTTTGACATGACAAATGGAGAGAATTAAACTTTGAGAAAGAAGGAACTTCTGGAAACCTGCTGGGAGACGAAGGATCAGTTGCAGGATTTGGCTGGTTGCTCTTGTTAATATTGCTAATCTTTACAAAAATAAATGTTTCTGTGAAAACTGCTTTATCTTCTCGCCGTTAGAATAACTCAGAAGTTGTCTTCTTTGATCCTTCGGTTTCTCCGTTATCTTTTTTATTTTATTTTTTATTTTTTTTACTCCGAGCCCAAACTATGTGCCCATTAGTGTGTTTATGCCCTCATAATCGAGTGATGTTAACAGCACAGGCCGCTAGAAGCCGCTGATTGTTGCGGATCGCAAATTGGTTTGACCTTTTGACCCCTTTGCCAGAAAATCTGACAACCATTAGCAGGTGTGTGTGTGTGTCTCAGGACGGCGGATGACTCCGGAAAGCCATTCTGCTGTAATTGAGTCTCTGTCCTTGTGTTTAAAAACAGCCTGACAGGAGCTCGTAGTTGACATTATTGGATGGCATGCAGAGTGAAGGATAGAAGCGGGCTTGTGTGACAGAGCCGAGGGTGCAGAGAGGTCAAAGTTTGGTTTAGGTTAAGCCCCTGTATGTACATGGGTGCAAGGGTGCGTGTGGTTGTAATGAAGTCTAAGTAAATATTGTTGCCCCCCGGCCCCCGCCCCGGTGTCGCTCGTTCAGGTTCTGTATCATCCCTCTTGTCTCAAGAATCACAAATCATTTCCCAGAATTAGACACAGGAATACCTGAACCACTCTATCATGTCTCATTTGTGGCCGCGCCTGTCAGGCTGTGTGCCGTGATGCCGTGTGAGTAAATGTTGTCGCCCCCCATTTCTTTCATTCAGGGTCTCCGTCGCTGCCGACGCCGTCTCAGAATCACAGGAGTCCTTTTCACATTTCCCTGAATTAGATGTAAGAATACATAAGCCTGGCTACGCTGGCGTGCGCGTGTTTTCACATGCATGCTTGTGTCGGGGGAAATGAGGGCTGCGATGTTTCCATGGTCCTGTAGTCCTCTTAAAGAGCTGGCTTTGCTCCTGATAGGAGTGGACTTAACAAATAGTCACATGGGAGCAGTGCTGCTATTTTGGCTGCATCAGCTTGTCTGTGGTGGCCGACGGTGGACGGGACAAGATCTCAGAATCCAAACTGCGACTTTAGTAACACCTACTAATGAGGCCATGTGAGACCGAGCTAGTAGCAGGGATTATAATTGATAATGGATTGATCTGACATGTGGTGTCTTATCAGGGTCACTGTCCCCACTCAGTTGTAAATGAGTGGATAATTAGGAAATGGTTTTAACTGACTTGGCAAAGAGGTTATAGATATGGTCAGTGCTATTATAAACTTGAAGTTTCCGGATTATGACCCAAGACATGACACATGATCCATCATGAAAATGATATCAAAGCTCCAGCTTTGATATCATTTTCTGAATCCATTTGCAGGTTTACAGCAGGTTCAGTTCTGTAATGATTAAGCAGTTAACAAGAGAATAACTATTTTGATAATAACTTTTTTGACTCATGGTTTGTCAAGTAAAAGATACCCAACATTTGCTGTTTACAGTCTACTATATGAAATGATGCTTGTAACTATGAGCCAATATCATATAGTACTGTTGTAAAACAAAATGGCCATTGTCATTCCCAAAATATTGTTACATTATCCATATATTTATATGGCTTTGTGAGTCATAAATATTGAGGCATTTGATTTAATCCCACAGTTGAACTGCAACAATTTCAGTTGATTAGATGATCGGCAGAAAATTAATCACCACCATTTTTGACAATCAGGAAGTTATGAGCCTTTTTTTTTTTTTTTTTTTGCAAGAATACAAAAATTCTCAGATTCCAGCTTCTTAAATATGAATATTTTCTAGTTCCTTTAGTCCTGCATGATAATAAATGGAATATCTTTTGGTCGTGGACTGTCAGTTGGGTCGGAACGAGATCTTTCAGGCTGCACTACCAACATTTTTCACCATTTTCTGACAATTAAAGACTTTTCTTTGACTTTAGGGTGGGTGGAGTTGTAACTTAAGAGAGCTGAATAATATAGGTGTCATACTTAAGGCACAGTTCAGAATAGGTCAGAGACATATATCGGTGTATGACATTAAAGCTGATGAATGACCAACAGAATTTCATTTTAATATCCTAAATATCACATTTTAAAGAGCCTTGTTGACGAGCCACTCATACAATACTTATCTGCTTGACAGCATGTTGATAATTTGTCAGTGACTACCCTGCCCGTGCCAGAGCAAACGCAAAGACATAGCAGCACGTCTCCTTTCCAGCTATTAAAGTACCATATTTTAATTGACCAGACAACCGGAGGATTGTTGCCATTGTGGAGTTATTTTCAATCAACGCTGGTGTTTGTGATCCCGGCCGGTTGTATTAAATCAGCCACAGCTTTACAACAGATTGACCTTCGCAGCAGAAGACATGAGAGCACAGCTATGGCATCTGACAGGTGTGTGTGCGTGTGCGTGTGTGTGTGTGTGTGTGTGTGTGTGTGTGTGTGTGTGTGTGTGTGTGTGTGTGTGTGTGTGTGCGCGTGTGTGTGTGTGTGTGTGCTCGTGCGTGTGTGTGTGTGTGTGCGCGCAGATGAGAGAATAGAAATCTTTTATGCATCTTTGTGTGTGAGATTGTGTTCGTGAAAGAGTGTTTGAAAATGTGTGTACGTGCACGCATACTCAAGCACCTTGTGTATGCGTTGTGTGTATGTGCCCCCCCCCACCCCCCAGCTCTGACAGTGGTGTGTTCCTCCACAGGTGCTATTTCAGTCGGCCGACTGTCATCCCAAAATGCTTTTCAGCTGAGTGCTTTTCAAAACAATCGTCACTGGTGCCCCAGGCTCTTTTTACAAGGGCCCTCTACCACACTGAGGTTTAACATGCCGCTTCTGATCTGCTGATCAGCGGAGGGGTCTGTGGTCTATATATGTGTGTGTGTGTGTGTGTGTGTGTGTGTGTGTGTGTGTGTGTGTTTATAGGAGACAAAAATGGAGGCATGGCCTTTTGACGAGCCTGCGTCTCGCTCATTTGTCTGCTTATCATTGTGTCTGTTGTCTCAAGTCCTTTCTTTAAATTCACAAACAATTCCTCCCTCAACCGAGCAGGTCAGTTAAGACCAATATTCTTATTAAAATGACAGCCTGGCAAAAGACAAAAGATATTTTGATGAGAAGAAGGGGGAATAAATGAGGGTGACATGACGACAAGACACGTAATTCCCTAATAGATGAGGCCAACAAAAAGCTTAGCAACAGCTGGGGGAAGGCGGATATATTAACGAGGCTCGAACTACTCATCAATTAGCATGACAGGGTGCAATAACACACAGCTAATGGCTACAGCTCATGTGCAGGCACACAGGTGCACATGCAAAGACAAGAGACATTGTTACAAGCCCGAAATAAAAGCTGTGCAAAGTGAAGTCAGAAAGTGAAGCTTTTACTGAAGTATTAGGACGGGTATCAAAAAGTGTCGATGGGAAAATCAAACCTCAAAACCTTTCTGCTTTTTCCAACTTAATCTGTTCTTAAAATCTTGGTTTGGAATCGAGATTTATTCGACTGCACTTGTCAACTGAACAGGATTTTTCAGTTGTCATGGGACTTGCGCTCATGTAGTCGTCTCGTTCGGTCACTTTGTGGCAGCTTTGATTGTTACAGACTTTGTTTGCTCCACTTAACCAAACGACATGTTCTGGTGCCCTGAAGTCTGTGTCCTCAAGTCTGAAGGCAGATTTGGTGGGTGTATTAGGTTTTAGAAATCGGTAGTACAAAGACAAAACACCACCTGTAAGTAGAAATAGTGCACAAATACAAGAACTCTCCACGGCGCTCGCACTTGAACTGACAGATCCAAACCTAGTGTGTCTGCTGCAGACATCTGCTGCCAGCTTCATGTCTGATGAGGTTTTTTTTTGTGGAATTCAAATGTCATTTTCATATAGTTTATACGACACAATTTAAAGCTTGCATCTCGGTATGCTTTCACACTGTTGAGTTAGGCAGATGAAGAGGGCACGAGATCATGATACAGGATGTTTGGCCAGCGTTACCCACAGGTTGAGAATTTACTTGTGGTGATGGGTGTTGCGGCGTGTGAGAGATGTGCATGTCGAGAGTCATGCAGATTAAACGGGGGAGACTGTAACCCAGGTTATTTCTCTGAAGTCAAAGAACTCGTATGCAGGCTATCGGCAGACGCTACAATTCACAGATGTTTCCTAAACGCCTCACACACTGGCATATCCGTAAGCGCTGTACTTTACAGATGTTCCCTAAATGACTTACTTGTTGGCTATCTGTTGAAACTAGAATTGTCAGTTGACACTAAAACGGGTACAGATGTTCCCCAAACGCCTCGCATGCAGCCTTTTATCTGTAAATGCAAGTTAAGCAGCTGCGCACCGACTCGGTTACTGCAGTGCACATAACTCAGGCAGGTGTGAGGCCAAAAGTCTGTTTAAACAAAGTGAAATAAGGCGTTCTAATGTAAGATTTATTTAAATTGAAACCGGGGGATTTTATCAATCTGTGCAAGCTGCCTAAGTAGATAGCTATGTGCCAATACAATAAAGTTAATGGATGGCTTGTTTATAATGTTTTTAATTGTGTGGTTGGGGAAAGAAGCAGTCAATGCAACCATCTTATTATTTTCCTTAAAACTTGCCCATCAGTTCCTGCTGGACATTTTGTTCTCTCTGTTCGTTGTTTAGAGAAACGTGAGGAACAGTAATTCATGGCAGTGTGTTTGAATACAGTAGACTGTATTCTACTAAATTCAACACACCTTCTCATTTGACCTCAGAGCCCCATTAATGGATCTTAACCCAAAGAATGCCAGCTGACATCTGAGCCCTCACCTGGATTGGCATGAAAAGAAAGGTGACGTAGGACAGGGATTACAAATTATAAGGAAAAAAAAAAGAGTCCATCAGTCCATTTTGCTCACAAAGCTTCCGTCCCAATCCGTCTCTGCGGGAGCACTTGTCAGTGAGCTGCTCAATTACTGTCCAGTGTAATTACACTGTATTAACACCAAGGAGCCGAGAAGGGAAGGAGGCTGGAACATTAGGAAACTGTGTGATGTTTTACGGTGTGAAGAAAAAGTACATAGTGATTGAAAGATTTTAACAGATTTTAAGAATTTACGGAGTAGAAAATAGGGGAAAGTAAGAGAACCAGGGCAGATTTAGCTTAACGGGGTGTAAATTTGTTAATTAATTAGTTAAGTAATTATAACCTAATGCATAGTTCAAATTATTGATTCTACAAATTGAAAGAATAGTTTTTTTTTTTTTTAAAGGTCGGGCAAAAATCTGATGTTGAGCACCAAGCTGTTTTTCTGTCACTGATGGATTTTATGCTTGTCAAGTCATGTTTGTACGTGTTTAATATGAAGAACAAAGAGTTCAGATTAATGAGGCCTGGTTTCCTGTCTGACGCAAATGACTTAGTATTAAGTGATACGAGTCCTCTGTCACGTTTTTTCAGTTGTTTGCCCCAGAATGAGCGGCATGCGTGGCGGTGACTAGTGTAGTCATCAAGGTGAAGACATACACTCACTCTTTTCACCCCCTGGGGATATGTGTTTGCATTGGTCTGTATAGTATGCGTTTAAAGATGAGACACACACACACACACACACACACACACACACACACACACACACACACACACACACACACACACACACACACACACACACACACACACACACACACACGACATTCCAGCGTCATGGTCAAACGACTTGTCTTTCACACGGTTCATTCCTTAAAGCAGTCGGTCCTGCTGGGACTGACAGCATATGGAAAACCCGTCTAAATGAGTCCCCACATCAATTACATCAACGCATTCTCACCTCGCTTGGCTCTCCCCTTCTCCTCACTTTGCTTTCACTCTGCCTCTCTTCTCCACTTCATCACTCCTCTGCCCTTTCTTTCCGTCTATCCTCCGATCATTCCAGACTCCACGCCGAAGTCTTGAACTCTTGCAGCGCTTTTCTCCTGCTGTTGTAAATTATTAAAGAAAAGCCCATAAGTTTGAATGAAGGCTACATTTTAACACGTATCATCATTTCTTCGTGCAGTACTATAGTCTTTCTGAACGCAACCAAGGCATATTAAGTTTTTTGGGGGGAATGATCCAAATAAATGAGCAGAAATACTCTGAAACAGTTTTTGCATGAACAGGATTTTGTGTCATAATGATCAAGTAATACTTTGTCTGGTATTGACCTGCCTGGATTAGTATCCTTGTTTGATTATTTATCCTGTTGGTCAGTCTGTCTCTTTAACAATCGTATATTTCTGCAATAAAAATGATTAAAGTCAGATCAACAAACTGAAAACGTAATTATTTTTGATAAAACAGAAAGTTCTCTTACTTCTCTGAATTAAGGGTAAAAAGTAAAAAGGCTCAATTTGATCTCACTTATCCACATTCTTTCCAAAATAATGGTAGCGTGAGGTGTCTGTATCAGAATCGAAAGTAATTCAAATGTCCCCTTCAACGCTGCTCTGTGGAAAGTCCCAAAGATTCTGGTGTAATGTGTCTAACATGGGGTCAGAGATCCCAAGAATCCACAAACAATGGTGAAAATCCTCAGAAGACAATTAAATGAAAAAATTAAGTGATTCTGAAGCCTCACATTGCAGGTGTAGTTAAATTAAGTAAGTAGGGTCCCCAGGGATTTTGCCAGGGGTGTTTCCCCCTTCCAGATTTCTGTATTGTCCCTTGAGATGCAGTATATGTTACATTACATTTAATTCTGCCAACTTCCGTGTATGTTTGTCTCACTTTGTTTTAATTTGCAAAAGAAACTCTTAACAATTGTTAAAGAATAGATATTTTTAAAGAACCTGAAGACTTCTGGCACCAGCTGTAGTCATTTTGACTCTACACTGTTACAGGCAGAAATGGACAAGTGTCTGTCCAATCAATTTGCCCTGAGTGAAATTTAAGCACCTCAGGCCATCGGTTATGTCCAACCCTGTCATAATATCTCATGTTTAATTTTGCAATGACATTGTGACTTGATTATTGTGATAATATCATACTGTGAGGCCTTTGATGCTTCCCACCCATACTGTGTACTCGGTCTGCCCCAGGACCCTCTTTTCCTTCCCGTTTCCCTCCTAAACAGGCCGGAGACAGACTCGTCATTTTGCCTGCTTAAAAGCTTAGCAGCACAATTCACTGCATAGAGTGTGTGCTGAGGCCAAGGTTTGGTTGTGCAATTGCGAGTGTGTATGTGGTGAGACCTTGACCTTGACTGCAGTCCCTAATAGAGGAGGCTGTTCTGTGAATGAGTCAAACTCCCCCCACCGCTCAGTGGTATGTAGCAGCCCATAAAGCATGCTTACGGCCCACTCTGGTTTCAGGGAGTGGAAGCCCGACCCCGCCCCTTCCTCACACTCTGAAATAGCCACGTCCTTGTCCCCACACGGAGCACAGTGTGAGTCGGGGTGTGTATATATGCGTCTGCGGTTGATTGAGGAGCAGATTGCTGGTGACAGGTCACACCGCGTTCCGTCCCTCCGACCCCCCAGATTAGCGACCCGAGGCCCCCACACTGCCCTCCCCTCCTCTGGGCCCCCCACCTGTTTGGATCCCTCTGCTGCTCAGAGCTTTCCCTCTCTTACGCACACGCACGCGCACACACACACACACACACACACACACACACACACACACACACACACACACACACACACACACACACACACACACACACACACACACACACGGTGGACATCCTGCGTTAACAGAATTTTCGTATTCCTCCGTCACTCACCCTGCAGGATATAAATGCCACTACGAGTCATTAAGGTGCATGTGTGTGTTTGAGCGTGTGCAGCTAAGAATATGTGTGGGTTGAAAAGACGCCTGTCGCAGCATGCTCTCGTAATTGCCCTCTTAGCCAATTATCCCCCATTTAAAAGCAAGTCACCTGCTCTGCTCCCATGTCCACACGAATGCGCGTACACACACCACACACACACACACGCAATAAATAACATAGAAACTTAATATTTAATCAATGTTCGTTCCTGAGTGGTGTTTGTTTACTGTGCTTGTGTATGTGTTGTATTGCAGCATTCATAGTTTTATGTCTCCTCTCTTCTTCAGATTCTGATGCACACCAAAGACCTGGTTCAGAAGGTGGGTTATTAACAAGCTTTTCTGCTGCTCTTTTTTTTTTTTTTAATTCTCTGCCAAAATAAGACCAGACAAATTAAGAAAAACTATAAATAAGTTTAATTTACTGCTGGACAAAATGACCTAAAATATGTATCCTACTAAATAGTTGCAGATAATAATGGTTAGAGCCTGATTGATCCTGGATTATAGAGGTCAATATATTGGGAAGTAAAAGATAAAAACATGATATCAATATAAGAGCTGATATCCTTCATATCCTGCACAGTAGTTGCAATTATAATTATTGTTATACATTTACAGTTTGTTGTCCACATTGTTATTGGAGCACTGGAACAGTAAACTTCAATGGACATTTAATTATCAAAAGCAACTATAAAAAAAACCCACAAATTTAACTATTTTAATTTACCCCGTGCATCTTTTTCCACATTATGTTTTGTCAAAAAAGTTTTCGTTTCGGTCAATACATACGCTGACACTGCTTTATCTCTGATACACCAGTATAGGCCAATAGAATGACCTGCTTGATACATGGGTTTGGCTTTATGATGTTTACCTCTGTATTGAACTGTGGGCAAATTGAAGTTAAATGTCATTGGTTGTTGTAGCTATTGTGAATCTAATTTGAGATTCATGCATTTTAATTGTGCAATTTCATTTCAGTAATGTATTAAATCTGTTTTGTTTTTTTTGTCCCATCCTAATTTGAGACTGATGTCTTTTTATTTGTGTGTGACTCAGATGAATCTGGAAGTCATTTACGGAGACACCGACTCCATCATGATCAACACCAACAGCAGGTCTCTGGAGGAAGTCTTCAAACTGGGCAATAAGGTGTGTTTGCCGTGTCGTACAGCCATCAGTGGAAAAGTTTCTTGCCGTTTCACCATTTGACATTTGTGTGTGTTTTATTCCCAGGTGAAGGCAGAAGTAAACAAGCTCTACAAACTATTGGAGATCGACATCGATGGAGTGTTCAAGTCACTTCTACTGCTGAAGAAGAAGAAATATGCAGCGCTGGTGGTGGAGCAACTTGGGGAAGGACGATATAGTGTGAAGCAGGAGCTGAAAGGCCTGGACATCGTCCGTAGAGATTGGTGTGACCTGGCCAAGGAATGTGGCAAGTAAGTCAGATGAACCCAATTTAAAATATGTTTCCCATGTAGACAATTTTATAGCCAGAATCCGTCTTGAATATCTGTGTACTGAGCTCTGTAAGGCGCTTTGAGGGATCTTTAATTAGCAGTACATTGTAAGTCTTGAACGTGTATTCCTGCCTCCTCTTCCTGTAGCTACGTGATTGGTCAGCTCTTGTCAGACCAGAGTCGTGACGTCATCGTGGAGAACATCCAGAAACACCTGGTGGAGATGGGAGAGAAGGTCGCCAGAGGAGACGTACCACTCAGCCAGTATGAGATACACAAGGTGAGGATGTGGCTGCATCTCTATTTCCGTGTTTACATTTCCTCTCATGACTCGGATGCACTCAAGTATCTTTAGAAGCTGGGTTAGGGAACGAGTTCTCTTTAAATACAGCTGCAAAAAGACGTTCAGCGGAATACATAGTACATAATGAAACACTGCCACCAAAAACTCTGCCTGTAAGAAACATGCCAGAACAAATGAGAGCAATGTTTGTGTGGGTCTTGCCAAATTCTGTGCTGGATGTTTTAATATTTTCTGTCCCCCGCCTGTTTAATAATGGCTTCCTACTCTTCTCTTCTCCAGGCACTGACAAAGGACCCTCAGGACTACCCAGATAAGAAGAGTCTCCCTCACGTCCATGTGGCTCTGTGGATCAACTCTCAGGGCGGCCGCCGGGTCAAAGCTGGAGATACGATCTCTTACCTCATCTGCAAGGTGTGTGCAATATAAGACACGAGACATAAATACCATCTCTTCACCGGCGCACGAGTTATTTTTTTTGGTATGTTTCACAGTAATGCTTCAACGCACAAACAGAATGCAACTCTATTGGATATACGTCTTCTTTCTCGCCCTAGGACGGCTCCACGCTGGCAGCATCTCAGAGAGCCTACGCTCTCGAGCAGCTTCAGAAGCAGGAGGGTCTCAGTCTGGACACACATTACTACCTGGCCCAGCAGATCCACCCTGTGGTGTCTCGCATCTGTGACCCCATCGAGGGCATTGACAGTGTGCTCATAGCCACGTGGCTGGGTAAGTTCATTCCAGGTTATGGTGACCTGTAAAAGGCTTTACATTATGACTTCAAGTATTTCAGGTTGCCTTGTTGGTAATTTAAGTGAAACAGGAGAGCAGAGATCACCTTTCATAATACTTTGGAAATTCTGTTGTTAAATAATCAGAATTTGGGTTTATAGTTTTAAGACAATATAGTTCTCATAGTTTTATAAATAAACTCTCACCATGAGCGCACAGCTTACTTTGACAGGTAATACCAATGCCCTTTTTGTGATAACTTTAGTCATAATGCCTGTTTTATAGTCTGTTGACAGCTGAAACAGCTAAACATAGAAAACGTGTCACAGCTAATATCACAGTAGCCTAATAAAAATACAAAATAGATGTTTCACTGTTGTTTCCTCATCGTAAAAAATGTGTTTTGCTTTCAATTCTGTGTGTGAATAAACATTTTGTTCTAGTTGCTGTAGATCAACATAAAAACACTCTATTGTCCGTCTCAGGTCTGGACCCGAGTCAGTTCAGAGCTCAGCAGCAGTACCAGAGGGAGGAGGAGGCTGATGGCATGCTGGGAGCTCCGGTCCAGCTGACTGATGAAGAGCGCTACAAAGACTGTGAGAGGTTTACTTTCACCTGTCCTCAGTGTGGCACTGACAACATCTACGACAGCGTCTTCGAAGGAGCTGTGAGTAGATGTCTTCATGAACACAGCATTAGATATCACAGAAGTCCTTGACTGTTCTTCTCCTGGGTTTTTACAGGGTGACAGATAATCGTCCTGCACTCATGTCTTCTTTGAGATAATATTAAACCTATGTTGTTTCGGCTGCGGCAGAAAAACAAGCTCGGAGATGTGCCCCTAGACATGGAGGGGAAAAAAAGAGCAGATAGCTTTTATCACTACTGGTGTGTTTCACTTGTGGAACGGATTAATGAGTAGATTTATAAAGGGTTTAGGAGTGGGAGAGTGGTGTTTCCGAAGGCATTTCAGGCAAACTTCCTGTGAAGGATTCATGCTTTAGTCATCCTCCATGTTGTGTCTCTGTCTGTATTTTTAGACAGCTGCCTGGCTCCAATATGGACTCTGTTTTCATTGGCATAGTTCGGACTCCACAACTTGAAAAGCCTTTCCTTAACCCCTGCCGCTCTGTGGACACACACACAATCACGCACATACACACACACACACACACGCACACTGGTCTCCTACCATTTGTCAGGCCAAGGTCGTGTGTGAGTGTGTTATCAGCCTCTAATGAGGAGCAGGGCACGCAGCTTTTTCTCGTCTTGAAGACACTAATAAAACTGACGAGCCTCTGTCCTCGGCCAACGGAGAGAACTCCCATTAGCTTGAAACAGAAGTATTACACACACACACACACACACACACACACACACACACACACACACACACACACACACACACACACACACACACACACACACACACACACACACACACACACACACACACACACACACACACACACACACACTAAAGCAGATATACTAGTGTGTTTTACTGAAAAGCATCCCCTACTCGCATAGGAAACTGCAGAATAAGTTGCGATTGCATGTACAAAAAGAAACGACCTGTTTCCTACTTTTAACCGTAAACTAAATTCTTCAAATGTTGGTTATCTGTCAGTACTTTCAAACCTAATACTAAACTAACCAGGAACTGTCTGATTACTGCTGTTAATTGTCCAGCATGTGTCAGAGGCCGGTATGCACGGAGCCACAGAGTCCCTGATAAGACAGTAAGTTAATTAAGGTGGCGAACACGGTCTAACAGCTCAGTGAGAGGGGAGGACAGACGGGCCTTGACTCCACCGCTGACACTGAGCCAGAGATGGTAGGAGGAGGCGGTGATGGATGATGGAGGACAGACACAGGAGGAAAGTTGTTTGATGGCGGGGTAGCAGGAGAGGAGGATGAAAAGATTAAGTGTGGAGAGAAAAAATGTGGATGGAGCTGCAGGGATTTCCCTGAGTTGAGTTTCCAGAGAGTGTTCGTTATGCCACATGGGCAGTTAAATCAGCATGCTGTGCAAGCTGCACATTATCAAACCAAGACATCGATGAAAACAGCCTGGTTAGACATCGTAAACCCTTTTAAAATTGTTTTACAGTTTTGCAGAAGTCTATTTAAGGTGCAGACACGAGGCGGTAAAAATGTCAGTCGGCTGGAGTGCAGACGAACACTTAGAAGAGCGAGGAGTGTTGGACGATGTGATTCTTGGACTGCGCTATTTGAACTGTTCTCATAAGTCTCACACAACCACAAGACGGAAAGTGCTTTGGATGTGGCATATTTTCATTTAATTGCCCGGTGATAAAATAACTGACATGTAAGTGGTGTATAATTTTTATAGATACAACTTGTTTGGGTGGGAGGGTTCTCTTATCAACACAAAGTTTGGAATGAAACAAGTGAGATAAAATGCAGGAGGGGAGGAGATCGTGGAGGGAGAAGACGGGAGGTTGCTTTCATCCCTGGCAGGCTGAAAAAAAAAAAAAAACACCAAAGAGGAGGATGGATCGAGATGAGGAGGGTTAATGTGTGGAGCGGCCTATTAGCCAAGTCAAAGGAGTTGATTGACACAAACCGGACGAAAAATCTGGTGTTTTTTTTCTTCAAGCAGGAAAGATGTAGGCAAACAAAAAGCCCCGTGTGGGGGTGTCACATGCATACTTTTGTGTCACACACTTCCCCGCAGAAAGCTTTCTTTGCTGCTGTCAATGCGACAGGTAAATGGAGTTCAGGTTTAAGGGAGCCAGTGTTTAAAGCCATTTTATTTAGTGTAATTGTTCTGTACCGTGGCTACTTCTTTCATTGAATTACCTGTACGCCTCACTGTCAAGTGGACAATTCAGGGGTGCCGGGGGTCACGGTGACCTGTTTTCTTCAAACGTTAAAATTGA
Source organism: Brachyistius frenatus (assembly GCF_029030835.1). Classification (NCBI taxonomy): domain Eukaryota; kingdom Metazoa; phylum Chordata; class Actinopteri; family Embiotocidae; genus Brachyistius; species Brachyistius frenatus. The sequence continues at coordinate 761,088 of NW_027210656.1, forward strand.
CTGGACCCAGTGGAGCTTTAAGCTCTCACATTGTCTGTGTTTGATTTGTTCTTTGTGGAGGTTTAAAGGTAACAGACAAGTTTTCATATTAAATAACTATTTTTCCTGACTACAAGGTTAAAAAAAAAAAAATGGAGCTGTGATAAATTACTGCAAGTATAATGTTATCCACAGGAAAGTGAGATTGTGGTAAATACTTTCACCGAACAGCCAAGACAAAGCAAGACTCCACGTGAAAGCCTTTTAATATATAAATTACATTTACTTCCAAATTTGTGATTAACTCCAGTTGCACTGAGCCAAAATGTAACTTTCCCGTTGGACTGTATGCAGCGTTTTTTTTTTTTTTTTTTTTACCATCGATGCTGATACAGTCGTTTTAAGAAGTTTTATGGCTGCTTCTGGTTTAGAAAGTCACATCTATTGTGTTCACAGACGACGTTAGGGCTCTCCCAGTCGAAGCACTTTTACGGATTGGATTGGCATGAAACCTTCCCAGTGAAAATATCAACCGTCTGGTTCTTTGATTAAAAAGGCAGTGACACAAGCTTGTGGACTTCCAGTAAACACTCTGATAAGATGTGTGTCTGTTAAATAAAGATCCGACATCTAGTCTAAAGACTGAAAACTGGAGCCTCAGTACCCCGAGTAGTGTTGTATAGTAATAGAGCTCAGGGGCTCTTCAGTTTGCTCGCGACGGTCAACCCGTTGCACTCGCCAGTTTTTAAGGAAGGAATTTTGTTGTTGTTTTGTTTTTTACTTTCCAACCAATCACATGCCTCTAGCAAGTTGTTTACAAAACGACTGCTGCATGTTTTATATACGTGTTTTGAATGAGACGGAAAAAAATAGCTCCAGTTGGAGACGTTGTATCAGTGCATGTATTGACGTTTTGTTTTTCCACTTGTTTTGTTCAGGGTCAAAAGTTGGAGCCCAGTTTGAGGCGATGCTGTCACGTCCCCTGTGGGAGTTCCCTGATCGACCACGCCGCCAACATCAGCAACAAACTTCTGCTTGACATCCGTCGCCACATCAAAAGATACTACTCCGTGAGTGTTTCTGTGTTTACACACCAGTTTGGTGACAGTGAGGTTTTGATAAATGCTACCGATTCTGCCAAGAAAACTACACTCTAAATTATACACACTGAAGCACGCATTAACATTTATCTATTAGTGTCTTACCCACTTGTCGGGCCACAAATGAACTTGATGTAGTTTTCCCTTTAGTGTTTAACGCTGCAACTTGCGAGACTAGTACAGCGAGCCAGCTGATCGTCTTTCAACCCTCTTCTCCAGTGTACAGTTTGTTTGAGCTCACAGTTAGTTAACTAAAACACCTTTCTTAAAAACGTCAAACGTAAAGCCTCATTTGATCCAGACCGTTCTCCAAATGTAAATAGAGCATATCGTTTGTCCACAAACGCTACATTTAGGCTTGTTAAGCATTGTGGTTGTTGCATATCTCTCAATACATTCCTGAAGAAATGAAATTAAAGCTTCGGTTGTCAAAACACAAACTCACGTGTTCAGAGAAACAGAGCTGCATAGAACGAAATAGTAATAAACTGTGAAAATTGACCTTCCACAAAGTGTCTATGAAAGGGTTACATTGTATTTAACACAATGGGGGATGCAACCGATGCAGTAATGTTAGAAGACGGCATCAAAAGACGTTGGACGAAAGATGGAGAAAACCTCAGCGGGACACTGCGCTGACATTTTCAACCAAAGAGCACACTGTGCGTGCAAAATGAAAAGAGCTCCAGACAGATTTGTTGGAGAATGATCCGTGAAAATACTTAAATGGCCATATTTAGTTTGGAGGCCGAATTTAACATTAACACGCAGTCATTTTGGATGATAAGTATAAGTATTGGCAAAAAGCAAAAAAAAATCACAAGTATTTCACTTTAAAGATCAAGTAGATTTGTCTCAATAATGCAAAACTGCTCTTTGCTTGAAAGGTTACTGAGGATGCTGCATTAAAGGCCTTACAGAATAAATCATTTCCACAGGTTGTCAGGAGCATGCAAGGTGTGAACATCTGCTCCTCTACGCGTTACATATTCACAATATCAACACGTACATTCATTTATTCAAAGCGGCTGTTTTTCCTGTTAACCAGTAGATTCATTTTTAGTTTAAGTGTAAAATATTTTAAAAAGTACAAATGCCAATCAGAAGTTAGAAGTGGACCTCCCCCCACACCGCCACCACTCTCCACATTGGGACATTCTGTCCTCCCTGAAAGAAACAACATATTTTATTTCTTTTATGTACCTAATTTACGTGCACCCTTTTCAGCTCAGCTTCGTGTCATTGTCTCTATTAACAGGAGCTCGTTTCTCTCCTCTGCTCGAGACGATAAGGTTGCTCGAGTAGTCACTATGTTACTGTAAGTGAGATATAAGCCGACAACGTTAATTTATTAATATATAGATAACAACCCTAAATGTCTGAAATTTAGGTCAAAATATCTGCCAAAATATTTTTTACCTGAATCTGACTACGGTGGCGAGGATGCCGATGTTGGTTGTCCGAGAGGAAATAATTCTGCTTCTACGAGAGCAATATTGTTCAAGTTTCAGGCTTTTTTTTTTTTTGCTGTATTGTTATCTAGATACTGGAAAAAATATTATACAGTGTACATGCTGAAGACTTTGTTTTACTCCACTGTTGCATTCAAAGGTTGCCCGTGCAGTGTCGGTCTGATTTACGCTGGTGCAGTACGTGCACATGGATATCCACACACGCCTGTTGGACAGAGTAGAAACAGAGGGTGTGACACACAGCGGCGTCGAGGACTGAACTCAGTCTGAGTCAATTCAACTGGATGCCTGTGTCGTCTTTGTACAGGACTCTCTCTCCTGGTAGCTTCCAACACCTTGGGCTTCAGTGATTGGAATGCACTGTGTGTGTGTGTGTGTGTGTGTGTGTGTGTGTGTGTGTGTGTGTGTGTGTGTGTGTGTGTGTGTGTGTGTGTGTGTGTGTGTGTGTGTGTGTGTGTGTGTGTGTGTGTGTGTGTTTGGAGGGGGGAGGAGGGGTGGTGGTGGTGTAACTCTCCCACAGTGCTGAACAGAAATCAATTAGTGTGGTGAATGTGTGGGGAGCGAGTCCCCCTCAGCCCCTTTGTCACGATGTGTGAAACAGCTGCTACCACTGAATACTTACACGTCACGCAGCAACACACACACACACACACACACACACACACACACACACACACACACACACACACACACACACACACACACACACACACACACACACACACGCACACGCACACACCAGTGTAGGCTGAACAGAAGTGGACACAGCACACACAGCGGGGCAATGAAGAGGGGTAATATTGTGTAATTAAGGATTCCTTTCAAGCCGAGGGAGAGTTCAAATAGAGCTGTTTGTCTGGCCAGTGTGTGTGTGTGTGTGTGTGTGTGTGTGTGTGTGTGTGTGTGTGTGTGTGTGTGTGTGTGTGTGTGTGTGTGTGTGTGTGTGTGCGCGCGCGCAAGCGAGCGAGCACGTGAATGTACGTACATGTGTGTTGGCGTCTTGAGCTCGGACCACAGAGACATTAATCATTAGTGAAATTACCTCCTGCCCCCCACCACACCCTCCTCCCCGCGATTATCAATAAACCTGCACCCTGAGAATGGGCAAACACTTGTTCACACGCACACGCACACACACACACACACACACACACACACACACACACACACACACACACACACACACACACACACACACACACACACACACACACACCCTCTGTTGTCATTCTTCTCTCGTCTCTCATCCTGCTGTCTTTGGCAAAATGAGAGATTCGCTCGTTTCCTGAACCTCCCAATTCTTCTTTTTTTTTTTTTTTTCTAACCCCTCCCTTGTAACCACCGTTGCCATGGCATTTAACAAATTATTGCAATTACCCTGGTCATGTGGGTCTCCCCTGGAAACGGGCTGAGGGGCAAGAGAAGAATGGGGGGGAGGGAGGGAGAGAGAGAAAGGGTGAATGAAGACCAGAGAAGGTGATAATCCTGTTTTGAACAAAAGGTCAAATTGTTGAATAGAGAAGCTTTGATTAAGCGGAGGAGGTACAAAGTGGAACCGTTTGAGCTCTTTTCACTGTGCGTGTGTGTGCGTGCATGTGCGTGTGTGTGTGTGCGTGTGCGTGTGTGTGTGTGTGTGTGTGTGAGAGAGAGAGAGTTCGTGTTTGTGAAGTAGACCAATTTTAGGTCTATTCACTTTAGAGCTGGAAGTGTTGACTTGCTAAAGCACAAAAACCAGTTGGAGGTCTTTCTGTGTGGCAGGTGGATTCCTCTGCTGCAGGAGCCACCAGAGAGGCTTCTCCTCTACGTTAGCATCAACAACAGAAATCAAACGGTCGGTCAATGAATCGGTTGTTGAGATCTAACCAAACTGTGAAACTGCCAAAATTTCCACAAGTTGTTGCTTTTCAAATGTGAGTATTTGCCATTTTTTTGTGTTTTTTTTGCTGTTCGAAAGTAAGAGTGAAGATTTCTAACTTCTAATCCCACAAAACAAGTCATTTGAAGACAGCCCCTCGGCTACTTTGTGGCGCTTTATGAATCTTTTTAGTCTTTTATTGACATATTTATAGAATGTAACAAATGGTGGAAAAGCATCCGTCACAAGTTCCTGTAGTCCATGATGATGCTCATATGTGTTGTACGATCCAAAACTCCAATATTCAGGTGAGCAGTGATCTAAAAGCAAACAGAAGACCCGAAAAGTGGCAAATTGTCAAAGTCAGGCAGCTGGAACCAGATGTTTTCTGACACTTTACAGAGTGATCCTTCAATTGATTGGGGAAATTGTCACCAGATTATTCAATTATGAAAATTATCATCAGTGCAGCAATAATAAAAAAAAATACAGGGCCCTTAACTAAAAGTAAGTAAACACAGAAAGTATTGCTGGTGTTTTTCTTCTTCTTTTTTTTTCTGATAAATAATAAATGGATTGTTCTCGTCATCAATTAATTTTGACTGACCGATTGATGGAGTAACTATTTCTTTATTAATAAGCCTTTTTTTGTAAACCCTTCTGAACCAGAAGCATCCTGACTGCAGAGTATTTCAACAGAAAAGCAACGCAAACTATAACGATGTAATCGTCACGTAAGACGAGTGTGTTTAAAAAAAAAAAAAAAAAAAAAAAAAAAAAAAAACCGAGCAGACAAAGGAGAGGAAGCGGAGGGAGGGTAGATTTCATGGTGGGCCCTGTCGTGGCCTGGTCTTGCCTCTGTTTGGTTAAATTATGTGGAACTCATTTGACGTCTGCATTCAGTGTGTCAGGTATCCACTGCTATAATTATGCAATTATGAGCCTTTATTCTCTGACGTCCGACTGTACACCCCCACCCTCGCTCTGGCAAAATGCCTCAATTAGATGTTGTTGTTGTTGTTGTTTTTACCTTGCCTCGTTCCCGATACCTTTCTTGTTTTTAGACCTTTCTGTGTGGCTCAGAGGTCTGCTGCACCTAATCTTTACTTTATTTACATTTTTTTTAATGTTTGTGGCTTGTGTAGATGTCTTCAGGGTTACCGTAGTGGAGCAGAAGGGCATTGTGGGTAACTGTGCCTTCTTTGAACGTCCGCAGTCTTTGATGTGTGCCTTATTAATTCATTTTAATGCATGCGAAGGGTGAACGATTAATATGTTTGTATTGTCGGTGTGCGTTTGTTCGTGTGTTCGTGTGTGTGTGTGTGTGTGTGTGTGTGTGTGTGTGTGTGTGTGTGTGTGTGTGTGTGTGTGTGTGTGTTCGTGTGCGTCCCATGGGAACAGCGGTGTGTGCCAAGGCTTGTGTCATAAGAACCCCACAAAACACCCTCCCGCTCTCATACTCCTTATCTCCCACCTCCACGAACCATTGTCCTTCATGAGTCTTTACCAGAGACAGTGAAGCAGTCTCATTTCCCATGATGCTCAGCTCTTTGCACAAGAGCGGCAGAGGTGTTTAGATAATTAGCCCTGGAGTTGGTGTTTGTGAGTAAAGCTGTGAACTCTGGGACTGTCTAATTGATTTGGGACATATGTGTGTGTTTGTTTTTCATTTAGAAGAGATTGGCTCGGTGTGTGTGTGTGTGTGTGTGTGTGTGTGTGTGTGTGTGTGTGTGTGTGTGTGTGTGTGTGTGTGTGTGTGTGTGTGTGTGTGTGGCATTGAATATTTCGGGGTTTTGTCGTGGCAGGAGCTGTGTGGTGAACCAGTCAGTCTGTCTGCACCTACATCTCTTGAGTTGAATTGTAACAGAAAATAAACTCTGACTTTAATATCTGCAATCTGTACAAAACAAATGAGTCATGCACATCATACGAACTGGACTTTTGGATATTAAACCAATGGGATCAAGGTTTGAAAACAACCCACATGGGTGTATAAGTTGGAGGACTTGTTGGTTGGTGGATGCAAATTTGGAAGACGAGGCATCGTTTCAGGCTTGTTAAGTTGATGATACAGTGGCTCAGTAAGATTTAGTTGTTCTACGGCTCCAACCAGTAGATGGTGATCTACCTTTTGGATCAAAGGAGCTCTCAAACTAAAAAAAAAGGTTGGAGACCCATGTTGAACAGTGACTAAAAATACAACATGCTAAAAAAAATTGAACTTGAGTTTTGTTGTTCGGCTAGACTCTGACCTTAATCAGAAAGCAAAACCTACATTAAAGTCTCTTTCCAAACAACTTCGCACATGTTTTAGAGTGTCTTCAGTCAGACTGTACACCAGTCAGATCAAGAATTACTGGCTGAACTTTAACCGCTGTTCACTCATCGTTGAGTGTCCAGGTTTTTAAAGCTATTACAAATTCGGTCCACAGTTAATAACTGCTCCAGAAACATCCTAATATAGTTTTCATTTGTGTGAGTATACAACTTCTTCGAGTCACTTTAAAGAGTGACTCGTAGTATAAGCGCGTCCCTGTGATCGTGTTCCTCACTTTGTGATGGTGGGATCTTGCCATGAAAGGCTATCAAATGTACTTGTGAAGAAGAGAGGTGTTTAAAAATGGTTAAGTTAGCTGCAAAAATAAAACATAATCCTCAGCATTTCTTTCTTTTTTTTTGCTGCTGCTCAAAACTGATCAAGAGACAAGACAAAGGCAGAGCTAAAAATCAATCAGAGAAACGCTGCATGCCTGTATGTATGTGGGGAGAGTGGCGGGGGGGTGTGTGTGCTGCATAGATAGACAGGTGCAGTGGTTGTGAAGGGGTGTATTTTTGAGTGAATGGAAGGAAGGATAGATGGATGCAGGAAAGGAGCAAAGGCGTTGATGGTGGTGGGTCTTATGCTCTGTCATTAGTTGGGCATTAAACAACAACCCCCCCGCCTCCCCAATCCCTCCCCCCACCTTAAACCCCCCTTTGTAATGACAGGGCATAAGAAGCAGAGGGGGATGAGGGGTCTGGAAGAATATGGCTCGATTGAGAGGGTTAGACCACAGCACCTGCCAAGGGTCACTACCTCACCCCGGGAGGTCCTAACTACTGCCGTTTTGGCTGTCCACTGCACTGCCTGTCTGACAGAGCAGGACCCTAACACGCAGCAGCTGAAGATATGTTGAAATGTAAAGAGAGAAAGAAAGGTTGGATGTGAAATCAGATGTAAACCTCCATTCGCGTCCCCTCCCTTCTCTTTCGTGCACTTGTTTTTATTTTACAAACTATCTTTCTTTTTTTTTTTTCTTCCTCAGAGTACTTTTCTTGTCAGATTGTTGTGCAGAATTAGAGCAGCTAAATGGAAGCAGCAATTTTCAGCAAAATTTCCTCATTACCAGAAACCGTTTTCAAAGTGTCTTGAGGCAACAAAAGTTTTTTTTGTTTTTTTGTTTTTGTCAATTTTGAAGAAAACCTTTATCGACAAAATAAATAGCGACATGAACACATTTTACAAAGGAGTAATCACATAGGGGAAAGGCGGCTGTGAACGTGTTTTCTGATGCAAGCCCTTCTACGTTCACGTGTTTGATGGAAACACACTTCTGTGTGTGTGTGTGTGTGTGTGTGTGCGCGTGTGTGCGTGCGTGCGTGCGTGTGTTTGGACATATTTACATCTAACATCCTTTTTAATACAAAAAAACTCAACTTTAAAGTGGTTTGGAAATTCCAGGAGTTTAATAAATACTTTAAAAAAAGAAAAAAAAGAATTGAATGAACATTATGAAATAAGTCACTTTTGCAGTGTATTTTAAAACTTACTTTTTAAATGTATTACTTGATATTGTAATTGTGTTTCTTAAAGCAGCGTCTTCAAATGTCTTCGTTCGCCTGCCCAACAATTCAAAATGTAAAAATATTAAATTTAGAGCCCGGCCGACATAATGACCTATTTGTATCTGTATTTGAGTGTATGTTGGCCGATGTGTGCCTGAATGAAAACATTTTGACAAAAAGTAATGCAGAAAAAGGTGTTTGGGGTAAATTCGTAATTGTTGTATTCGTGTATGTGTTTTCTTTTATTTATTAAATGAGGTTTCCGGTCTGCGTTCACTGATGGTAAACGGTCAAATATTCTGCTTCACTGCATATCTTGGTCACAAGTGTCAAAAGTGTTTGATACTCACATTTGAGGGAAAAGTGGGGAAAAAAAAAGTGTGTTTATGTATATATTTCATTTATATAAACATATAAAGAATATTAGCTGATGTATGAATATTGGCCTTTTTCTACTCTATAATAACAGTTCCTGCATCGGAAAAATCGAATGTCGGTCGGGATCTAATACATTTTACAATGACGACAACTGTTTGCCCTTAAAAATGTACCTTAAAAATATACTTATTTCTCAGATAATTGCTGTTTAACTTTGTCTTGAAGGACTGATTGTTCCAGCTGCACTAAGTTTGCAGATTTTAGTCGGTGGAATTTCATTTGTGTGACGTGTGTGTCGCAGGGCTGGTTGGTGTGTGAGGACCAGGCCTGCCAGAACAGGACCAGACGTTTGCCCATCGCCTTCTCTCGACACGGACCCATCTGCCCTGCCTGCACCAGGGCGACACTTAGACCTGAGGTAAAGTACCCCACACACACACACACACACACACACACACACACACACACACACACACACACACACACACACACACGAAATACACACCAGAATGAGGGTAAGACACACAGAAACACAACTCCCACACTGAGATTGAATTGAATCTCCACACAGGCCCACATTGCTGCACGCTGTCGGTGTTTTCCAGGTGATGGTGCTATGGAGCTGCAGTCTCCCCTCTCATGTGTGCTTTACATCGCTGCTCATTAGTGTCACATTTCACCATACATGCGCTCTAATAAAGCTGATTTTTTTTATTTTATTCCTCTCCCCCCTCGACTTCGAGCCTCCGTGCGTGTGACGACGCGTCCGTGCACACATGTTGCCGCCTCCACGTGTTTGGAAGGCACTAAGAGCTGGACGGTAGTTTAGCCATTAAGAGCATCTGTCTGTCGAGCTCTGGTAGCTGCCTCATGAACACTTTGTTAGTTTGACCACTGGATTTAAAAGAAACACTCTCCCTTTCAATTTGAGCATGACGGTTCAATCTTCTTTTTGTCCTCTCTTTCTCTGTCCCGTTCTCACTATTCCTGTCTCAACTCTTGTCTTAACTCCCTCTTGTCAGTTTTTTTTTCATCTGCTGTGCTCTGCTCCTATCTGCCCCCACCCCCCCACCCCGGCTGCTTTGCTGTGTCTGGCTCTGTGGCGACAGTTTGTAAACCAGAAGGCCAATTTCTGCTGTCACTGTAGCCACTTAGGACGGCCATTGCTGTGCCTGAGGGCCGTGGCACTTAAAACTGCGGGCTGAATAAAACATTTAACTCTCTGTGCGCACCCATGCACCCTTTTTCTGTACCAAAAACTGTAGCCTGTCTTCATTTTACCTCAATGTTTGACTCCTCAGGCTTTGAGTCTTTTTGTGTACATCTGTGGAGGACTGGTGACGTCGACAAAAGATGTAGGCTGCAACTTTTACGAGATGCTTTGTGTAGAGGTAGGAAATAGTGTCGTGCTTGAAATAAGCCACACTCAAACTGAGATAATTGAAATCAAAAACAAGAATGTTTTCCCTCAGATCAGAGGGGTCATTGTTAGTGGTGGTTTTAACCAGAGGTGATTTTATACATTTTTCGATATGCTGAGAAAAGCAATAACATACACGTGACATACTTTAACTTTGTCAACATCTGTAAGTTTTCAGTCTGTTTATCTGACTTCAGTCGTTTTTAGTGTCTGTCTAGCAGACAAGACTGACCAACAGCCATACAAACCTGCCATGAATGATGCATGCACCTAACGAAGCTGTTACTATAACAGGATAACGATAATTGGTATTGCGATACTATGCTCTATTGTTGTTGGTTGTTTTTTTTTTGTCCTCCACCCCAGTCAAATGTAAACTGAACCTCTGACAGCCAACCGTAACAAGTGCTTCGGTCTGGCCGGCCCTTTTCTTTACAGCACAAACTTTCAAGTGTCTCTATACTTGAAAATACAAGATGTTTCTGAGAGCCTCTAGTGTGACACAAACTCGCCTTTGATTTGGGATGTCTGTTATTTCAAAAATTCAGGCAACATAACAAATGTCAGAATTTGGTGGGATGTTTTCACTGGACTGACGGGGAGGTCGGACCGTTTGATTGAGGCGTCTCTGTCCTCAGAAAACTGCCCTTTACTAGCAAATCTCAGGAGCGCTGCGAGGGAATTTCTTCTTCTTCACTTGTACTCAAAGACGAACTGATCAGGTTTTGGTGGTCAAAGGTCACTGTGATCTCACAAAACAAGTTTGGGGTCATAACTCAATAATTCATTTGCTAATTGTGACAAAAAAATTCACACAAATCTCCAATATGATAAAACATATGACATTTCATATTGAAAAGGTCAAAGGTCACCTTCACCGTGACATCAAAATGTTCAGCGAAAAGACTTTTCTGTCCATTATTCAACCCCACAGCTGAGGAACAGAAGAGGAGACTGTGAACATATTTGTGAATATGATTGTACGGATCTTCTGGGCTGTACGGCTGAAGATGTGTGTGACGCATCTAACGTTTCGTAGCCAGGATGTTAACGCATACAAGGAATATGACACTGTTTTTTTGTTACTTTAAATGAATTTACACAATGATAAGAGTCGCCCTACGGCAGAACACGGACAACTAAGTCTAGGCAAATCAATTTTAGTTATATATCCCTGAAAATACACTTTTATTTAATTCCATTAAAAGTCTTACAAAGCCTACATATATTATGTGTCTGGACAGACATGGATGTAAACTCCAACTTCACTGCTTGGTGGAGACTTACGACTATAAAGCAATAACCCAATTTGTAATTTTTTTTATTTTCTTACATTAAGTATATTTTTAACAAAAGCAGTAGACAAATGAAATGTTAGACGTGAGGGCGGCAAAACTAAAAGTCGAATGAAAGTGACTTTGAATATTTTATTAATTCTTCCTTGTTATTTTTTTGTTTAAAGAGCATAATTGTACATCTAAATTCATTTCTTCAGTCTTCATTAGTCTTTCATTTTTAGGATGGCACCCTGTAAGCTCTTTAAACACATTGTTAGCAGAAAGTGTTGCCACGTAACAAGACGGTGAGCATCAGCCCTGCTCAAGTGCCCTTAAGCAAGACATTTAAACCCCGATTATAACTGCTGACCTTCCTCTAAGAGATTTTTTTTTCCCAAGAATCCTTCACATTATGATTCATAGTGGGCTAACATTGACCTGTCAGTATTAGGTAACACTGTTGTCTAAATTAAGCCAGTGCATGAAGCTTAATAGCCCAGCAGCTTACATATTTAATTGCTGCTAATTATGCAAAGTATTGAAGAGACCATTCATGGCTGTTTGAGCTGGTGGTAGATGGACTGCTTAAACACAGTAAAGACGAGGATGAGGAAGCCACCAGTTTGCACCCCGTGTCTCTCTGTATTCAAATTATTTTTTCTATTTTAAATGAAAGTTTGGGATTTTGAACCCTCCGCCAGATTTCTTTGAACCAGCCAGATTCTCTGCTCTCCTGCTCTCCTGCTGGAAAACTCTGGCCACATTCCCTTGATGCTTTTTTTTTTTTTTTTTTTTTTTGTCTGGCAGGATCATCGCACATGATCAAGCTTAATGTGAGCAGCAGCCAGAAAGACAATCATTCTTCTTTGTGTACGCTGCGCTAAAAGCACGTGTTTGTGCCAGAGCTTCTGTAAAGGATCGTCTTGTTTGTGACTCTGCGCTCTCCCTTCCCTGTGTTGCATCATGGTACATTTACTCTCTCCTCTCCTCTCCTCTCCTCTCCTCTCCTCTCCTCTCCTCTCCCTTTCTCCCTCCCTCCCTCTCTCCCTTTCTCCCTCCCTCTCTGGACACAGATTCAGTGCGTGATCTGATCTCCATGTAATGGGAGAGTAATAGGCACTCTGCCTTGATTGGTTGGTAATTTGGGGGAGTTATGCACAGGTGCAATTTGTAATATTTTCAGTAAATTAAATTTCTTTCTCTTCCTCTCTCCCTCGCTCTTCATCTCTCCCTCTCTCCTCTCCTCTCCTCTCCCTCCCCTCCCCAGTGCTTAACTCAAAAAGGCTATTTCTTCTCAGCTTGTCTCAAAGCTCTGTCCTGACTTTCCTTTTCTTTCCTTTCCTTTATTCAGTTCTTTCTTCTCCTGCTCCTTTCTTTTCATCTTCCTTCCCTCCCCTCCCTTCGTAGCTCTTACACTCTTTCTCTCTTCTTTTGGCTTGCTCTTTCTCTCCTCCTCTCACCCTCCCTTTCTGCCTCTCTCTTTTTCTCCCCTCCTTTTATTGATGTACGCTCAGGCGCCCATTAGAGCTCCCTTTTTCCCTCTAGTGGAAATTGCAGCATGTTAATTTTCACACAAATTACGGCAATAGCAGGTATCTCTATTTGATACATTATAGCGGGAGCAATCAGAGATAATTGAGTGCCTTTCAGAGGGAGACGGCTGCATTCACTGCCGGCTCAAAGCTGCCCCATTATCGCCTAATCGCTCTTTAAACACTGAATTTTGCCGAACAAAAATTCTTGTCATAATTTTGCTTAAGTGTATTTGGAAATCACAGTCCTTTGAGCGAGGATAATTGAAATCAAATCCCTTTCACTGGAGCTGACATTTCTACATTTCCCCCCAATTGAAATTAATTTCAAAAATTGAGCATGAATATCTTCAAATAGCAGGCAATTATGCCTTTCAATGGGGAGAAATTACCGGTGCTGAATCGTTGGAGGCTTGCGGGCGAGAGCACCAGTTAAATGCCTTTGTTTCCCGCCGTGTTTGCCTAGTAAAGATTTACATATATTGACTCATTATGGTGTCTTGTGAAGCTGATCGGCGTGACTACCACAACCGGCAATAACGCTCATCGCATCTAAAAAGCTCAAGAGTTTTAAAGCCTTGTGGCCTCACAGCTGAGGGAAAATGTATGTTTGTTTCTCTCCGTCTCCCTCCCTTTCTCACTCCCTCTCTTCTTTCTGCAGCTGCAGTTGTGCGAGGGCTCGGATTATCGTAGCTTTAGTGTTTACAAGGCATGTTTGCAGCAAAGCTGGAGAAGAGTACGGAGAAAAGTGGGTGATGCAGAAGCCCTGTCTGTGGCACTTGCTACTTTTCTTCCCAGCCGTACCCGTGTGGTTTTTTTTTTTCTTCCAGCAGCTTGCGCACTCTTCCCGTCCTCCGCAAACTCTTGCGTGTTTTGGTTTTGGTCCCTCCTCGCACCGAGAAATATTGTTGGGCCAATTACCTTTTCATTAACTGCTCCGCCGGTGTACTCCGGCGACAGTGTAGCGCGCAAAAGTTCTTTTGAGGTCGCATGTGTGTGTCTTTGTGCGTGTCAGCTAAAAGACAGACGGGGGTGTTTTTGAGACTGAGGAAGTCTTGAGTGCTTGTTGTATTGTGTGAGCCATTTTAGACTGTTGCTCTGTGATTTGGATCAATTCGTATGATTTTGCCTCCTTTTCTTATTTCCCACTTTTTCCTTTATTCTATACATCCGGCCTGAACTCGCTCTCTCTCTCTCTCACACACGCACACACACACACGCACACACACATTTCCCCTCTTGTCTTTTGGCCTTACTGTGTTTTGCATGTGTACATGGGCCGGGTATATGTGTGTATGTGTGCCGAGGGGGGTAGTCAGTCAGGGATGAGGGAGGCAAAGGAGCAAAGGGGTATGGTGTGTGGGGGGGGGTCCAACACTCCCAGGAGAGAGGCAATTTCACAGCTGGTTTGCTCCTTAGGCAGTCAGGCTGAAAATGCTGCAGATTTGTGGAGCAAATTGAAATGGTGTCAGTGCAGGAACAAAGCACCGAGCTGAATGACGAGGTGTGTGTGTGTGTGTGTGTGTGTGTGTGTGTGTGTGTGTGTGTGTGTGTGTGTGTGTGTGTGTGTGTGTGTGTGTGTGTGTGTGTGTGTGTGTGTGTGTGTGTGTGAGGGAGAGAGGGAGGTGGGTGGGGTTGAGGGGCTCTAAATTCAATAACAACCCTGTAACATTTTAGCCACGCCTTTCTGACACCTGTCAGTCAATCAATATGCAGTGACTAGGCCCGCCCACAATCAGCATTATATTGTTTGAATGTGAGTGGTGTGTGCCTCTCCGTGTGTGTGCGTGCGCGTGCGTGTGTTTAATTTTTCAAGAGGAGGTGGTGTGCAGTGTTTGTGCCGACCGAGCTTGTTCAACCTTGGCAACCGTAACCGAGGCTCCATTATGGGATGTGCATGGTTTGGTTGTTGACTAGGCAGTGCATCAACGGTCAACAGCTGTGCGTGCCATGTGGGCAGCCATAGAAAGCCATTAAACACGCGCACGCACACACACACACACACACACACACACACACACACACACACACACACACACACACACACACACACACACACACACACACACACTTTCACACATCACATAGTTTGCATTTAGCTGCATTAGATACTCTCGCCACTTGATTATGCCTCAGCAGTAAAAACTGAAATTACAATTACGCACATTGCCGATTGGCAGGTATAATGGGCACACACAAACTCCCTACACACACACACACACACACACACACAGACACTGACACACAGGAATTGTCAGGGGATTCTTCCTGGTGGTAATAATAAAGCACTCTGCGCACACCTGATGGCAGTGTGGGGTCGGGGCTTAGCGTGCCCTCTGCAGCGTAGCAGGGAAATGACGAGCCAATAACTGCAATTAAACATGCAGTATAATGGCTAATCAAATTGACAGCCTCGGCTGTTCGCATGCCTCTCTCACAATGGCTTATCACAACAAACTATTATGAGGGAGGGTATTTCAGGCCTGATCCCCTCTTTTCTCTCCCCCTCTCTCTCTTCCTCACTGTCTCTAATTTTTGCTATTTCTCACTTCGTTCTGTGTCTTTAGCCTTTTCTCTCTTTTGCTCTTCTCCTTTTTCTTTTTTTCTTTCTCCCTCCCACCTCTCCGTCTTGCTCATCCTCTCCGTCTCTTTTCCCCCCTCTCTCCCTCTGGCAGGCTGTCGTGTGGCTCCACTTAATTGCAGTGCAGATTAACAAAGCAAGCAAATTTGTTTTCTTGCTTCAGTGTGTCACACAGAGGAAGGGAGATGTTTTCAGGGAGGTGTCGTCATTTGAGCGAAGTGCAGCCTCGCACAATCCTGTTCAGTGTGCCTGTTTGTCAAACCGGTAAACCAGGTTTATTATTCTGTTTTGGATGTTGTTGTTGTTGGTTTTTTTTTTGCCCTGTCGTGTTCTCAACAGACTGACATGATGGTTATTAATCACTTATCAATGCAAACAGGAAATAAAACAAAGAAGTGGCATTAACAAGTGGATGACAGCGATATTCTAGACAAAACATTAGACATGAACAGCAGAGATTTTTGCCGTGACATGAATGACATTATGCAGCAGGTTTTGTTTGTCACGCGTTTCTGTTGTAGTAACGCTCTGTGTGTTTGTGTGTTTGTGTGCGTGTATGTGTTCTCCCCGCAGTACTCCGAGAAGGCCCTGTACAACCAGCTCTGCTTCTACAGGTCCATCCTTGACTGGGACCACGCCATTGCCAAATTGCCAAATGATAAAAGTAAGAATGCACACACACATCATACATGCTGTTTGATGCTGAATCTATTTTTTTTAATTTTTTTTTACCATGTTGCATTTATTCTGAAGTTTTCTTTAGTAGTTGTTGTGAAATGTTTTCATATTTTATTCATTTTTGGGCTGTTTTTGTTACTGTCCTGCCTCTCTAACTGAAATCAAGTTTGTAGAACTGCTGTTGAACTTTGAATTTTAATGTCCCCAACATGCTTTCTCACAAATACACATACAACATGGCATTAGCAATCAATGTCTCAACATAAACCTTTTACCTAGGCTGCACTTAGAATATTCCTCGGTGATGTGAGACACACGCATGCCCCCCCCCTCACACACACACACACACACACACACACACACACACACACACACACACACACACACACACACACACACACATAGCGGAGCATGGGCATTGGATATGGGGAGGGGGGTTAAGGACATTCAGCTCCTCGAGTCGACAGCCCTAATTTAGGAGACGGATTCAATCACACACACATACAGAATGCAAAACGCTCCAATCACTGGAAGAAAGAAGGAGAGAGCCCTCCATCGCTCTGCCTCTACCCCTGCCCTCACTGTCCATCTCTGCTGCGTTCTCTCCCTTGCGCTCTCTCTCTCTCTCTCTCTCTCTCTCTCTCTCTCTCTCTCTCTCTCTCTCTCTCGTTTCGCTCTCTCGCTCGCTCTCCCTCTCTTGGACAGGCACTCGTTTGGCTGTGTTGATTGAAAACAGGTTTTAGATTTGGGGAAATGATAGGGGGAGTAATGGGCGCGCTGACGAAAGGATAGCCCTTCTCCTATAATGGGACATGGAGCGTATATTTCCCCCCTTGGACTCAAATAGACGCTACTCCAGCGATCTGGGCGCACTCAGTAGGCGTCAGCCACAAGGCCTCTTTACCCATAGTTCTCTCTGATTGATGTCACTTGATTAGAAAGGGCCGCCGGGCCGAGTGATTTATTTATTTGATTAAATATTTATGTATGTATGTTATTTATGTATGTATGCCAGAAGGTTGCCAGTGTGCGGACCTGAGTGAGGCTGCAAAAGAGACAGCGGAGTTAAATATAACGTGTAATCAACAGATGACCACTCAGAAGATGGAGGGAGCTGAAATGGAGGGATTGGACCATAGAGGAGGGTGCGTGGGGGGGAAATAACATGATTATAGCTGCCATTTTTTGCTTTCTTTTATTTCTGTCTTAGCCCAGATGCAAGAAATCATCGCCAATCAATTCTTGACTCTCCTCCTTTCTTTATGTTTCTGTGCTGGACAATGTTTACGATCTGCGCCGGCTTTCTCTCCCTGAGTTTCAGTCTTATTTTGTATCTCGCGGTACAATACATCACAGTATATTTTTCACTCGACAGTAAGGAATGTGTACTCACAGTTTACCGTACATATAGGAGGCACACTGTTCAGAAAGTCACCTTTTAGTATCGGCTCAGCTTGCTTAAAACCTCAACTAAAGCGATACCAAAGCTAGTACCAGATACCAGGTACTATCCATAACTTTTGCCCAATGAAAAATCAAAACAAGTGAGCAGAGTTGAGCCTGTAGTGACAGTGGAAAAGGGGATACTGTTAAGTCGACTTCTACAGCTTCATATCTCGTTGTTAGAAAAAAAAACATCCCTTCAGCAGACACCAAATGTTTTTTTTTTGTTTTTGTTTTTGTTTTTAAATCCAGCCCTGTTATGTAATATTTCATAGCAAAAAGTTTATAACACAAAAAAAAAAAAAAAAAATCCATGAGTCAATTAGTTATTTTGTGACATTTGTAATTCTGATCCGGACCAATCAGATTAACCTCGCAAGCAGTCGGAGGTCCCACATTGGTAACCGCTGCCATATATACATAATAAAACCTTTTAGATGTCTTTCATACTCCCAAGACGTCATAAAGAGTATCAAAAACTCAAAATCAAATCAGGTTTATAATTACTGTCTTTCCGTGTTCACATTAAACGTTAGTGTATCACAGCTGCAGTGGAGGGAATACAGTCGCCACAGAGAGACGTGTACTGAATCCAGTTTCCTTTTGACCTGGTACAAAGAGGGTCTCAATGGACCATATAGGGTCACAGATCAGGTGAAACATAGGTCAGAAGCTGTGGTCTTAACCACTAGTCCATGTCTGAACACCCTCATGTTTACTCTTTTCTCCACTCTGTCACGCCTCCAGATAGAAGTACATTCGTCTGTTGGGTGAGCCGCAAGTCCGTCAAATAATCACCCTTCCTTTTGCATGATTTGGTTTCCTAAACTCCTCTTTTCCCAACGCTTCGCCCCCAAAATCTGTTTTAGACGGAATATGTGACTCCATCCTGTCTGTAACACCCGGCACTGTTCTGCAGCCAGTGTTGTTCAGCACCGCCCGGCACCCTGGACAACAAGTCTCCTCTGAATTGACAGAGCTACAGTGACGGACACAAAAATGCCAATCGTCATATTGGTGCTGCTTTGCTTGCTTTGAGTGATCGTTAACTAGTGTTCATGGCATATGCGGACTTAAAATGACCCGCTGCAGTATAATGTCTCATTGATTAGGGATGCTCTGCTCCACCATGCATGTATCAGGTCCCATATCGACCTTGCAAAGTGGATTGGATTTGGCCAGATGTGATTAATCCACATCAAATCCACTTTCTTGGATCAGTACGTTTCTAATATTGATGCATAATGAAAACAGACATGACTGTGTTATCGCTGCGCCTTCAATAACACCTCAAGCAGGGATGTACTGATATAATTATGCAGTTTCTAATACTGAGACTCATATATTTGATCCCAGAAATACGACCTCGTGTT